>NW_028261390.1:66522193-66604693 GCF_051295495.1 Thamnophis sirtalis | reverse complement strand
ATTAAACCTTGGTTAATGCGTTCACTGAAATAGATTCAATTTCATTAAATTAAGTGAAATCTTAACTTTTTTGCCCTGATCCTATCTATGAGATGGCCTTTGTATGCATGGACATCTCCAAGATCAATGCAAATGGACAAAGGTCAAGATTTATGGCAGATGATCAAATTTGTCAGTCCTAGAGGAGATCAACCCTGACTGCTCTTTAGAAGGCCAGATCCTGAAGATGAAACTCAAGTACTTTGACCAACTAATGAGAAGGAAGAACTCCCTGGAGAAGAGCCTCATGCTGGGAACGATGGAGGGCAAAAGAAAAAGGGGACGACAGGAGAATGAGGTGGCTGGATGGAGTCACCGAAGCAGTCAGCCTGAGCTTAAATAGACTCCAGAGGATGGTAGAAGACAGGAAGGCCTGGAGGAATGTTGTCCATGGGCTCGCGATGGGTCGGACACGTCTTTGCAACTAACAACAAATTGTGACAACTATGGGATGACGTCACTTCACATCTCCTGTCATGAAGGATGGCAGTGAGCCTACTGTTTATGCACTATCATTCTCCAAACAGCAGGTGAGTTGAAACTGTCAATCACAAATCTCCCTTAGTGGCATTCCTCTTTTCCCCATCTCTTCTTACATTCTTATTCAACGCAGCTACTTCTATTCATTTCTTTAACCGCTACTGATGTTTATCCAATCACAGATGTTCAAAAACTTAACGAAGATGCTTTGCAATAGTTAGACTTATATACCACTTCATAGGGCTTTCAGCCCTCTCTAAGCGGTTTACCCACCTTGGAAGGATGGAAGGCTGAGTCAACCCTGAGCCGGTGAGATTTGAACAGCCGAACTGCAGAACTGCAGTCAGCTGAAGTAGCCTGCAGTGCTTCATTTAACCACTGCGCCACCTCGGCTCTCTTTGACCCAATAACAAGGAGTCTCCCAGCATTAATCCTTTCTATTCTTTTTTTTTTTTAAAGCAACAACTCCTGAGATATAAACTTTGGCTGTGATTGGTAGATTTCCAGAAGGAGTGAGAAAACCAGCAACAGCCAATTGTGTAATTTCAAAGTATTTCTTGAAAACACAGGGAATTCTTTTTTGTGCCCCTGTGTGTGACGAAAACATGTCATTATCCTTTCTTTTGTAACCGTTCTTAATTGCTATCAGCTTGCCGAAAGAATGAACAAAATATTAATGAACAATTACTATCCACTCAAGCAAAATATGAACCTACGCAACCTTTCCCCCAACCACCACCTGCATCTCCTCTCTTTCTACTATTCTCAGGTCCTTATTGTGCTTGCTATGCAATTGACAAATTAAGCTGCCATTATTTTGTTTCAATAAGGTAGGCTAGGCCATTCATAAAAGCATGAGGGGAAGTGAAAGCATAAATAAATTATGACTAATGTATGTTGGCTTAAGGAAAACAAACAAACAAACAAGGTAGCTGTGTTTATTCCTTGTAAAAGAATCAATAGCAATTGATGTCATGGATGTTGCCAAACATAGCACGAGTTCTCTAGTTGGGTCTACGCAGTGGCGGGTTTCAAAAAATTTTCGAACCTACTCTGTGGGTGTGGCCTCCCTTGTGGGAGTGGCTTGCCGGCCATGTGACCTAGTGGGAGTGGCTTGCTGGCCATGTGTTTTCTTTCTCTCTCTCTGTCTGTCTCTCTCTCTGTCTCTCTTTCCTTCCTTTTGTCTCTCTGTCCCTTTTTCCTTTTTTTCTTTCATCTCTCTCTTACTTTTTCTTTCTTTTTTTCTTTATTTATTTCTTCCTTTCTTTCTCTTTCTCTCTTTGTGTGAGTCTCTGTGTGTGTGTGTTTGTGTGTGTGTGTCAGTGGTGTCCAAAAAATTTTGGAACCTCTTCTATAGGTGTGGCCTGCTTTCCGGGTCCACTGGTGGAACCTCTTCTAACCGGTTCGGTAGATTTGATGAACCGGTTCTACCGAATAGGTGCAAACCGGTAGGAACCCACCTCTGGGTCTATGACAATTTGCCATGGACAACTCAACACGGACAACTCACCACAGGAGAAGAGCTACACCAATATCAAAGAAATGGTAGAATAAAAATCATTAAAGAGAAGATGAAAGGGGAGGGGCAAAATGAAATGTGAATGACCAAAATAAATAAATATTTTTAAATTTATTTTAAAGAGTTACATTGAATTGTGAAATTGTCTCACAGAGAGTTGTCCCATTCCATCTCTATTCTGCTTTCAAAGACTTTCTGGACCAATCTACTTCTTCTTACTTTCCTTCAACATAAGATCCTTTGTCAAGAGATGACATCTTTTACTTCCTGCTCATGGTCTTTATTCTGGTAGTCCTCGACTTATGACCATAACTGAGCCCAAAAAGTATGTTGCTAACTGAAAAAAATCGCTAAGTGAGTTTTGACCCGTTTTACGACTTTTCTCGCCTTTCTTTTTGTTTGTGACTTTCTTTTTTCTTCAGTGAACCACTGCAGTTGTTAAGTGGATAACACGATTGTTAAGTGACTCTAGTTTCCCCATTGACTTTCCGTGCCAGAAGGTCACAAAAATGGGATCACATGACCCTGGGACACTGCAACCGTCATAAATGTGAGTCAGTTCACAAGCATCTGAATGTAAATCATACGATCCCAGGGATGCTGCAATGGTGTGAAAGATAGACTCCTAAGTCACTTTTTTCAGTGCTCTTGTAACTTCAAACATTCCCTAAACGAACTGTTGTAAGTGGAGGACTAGCTGTGTGTGTTTCTGATACATCAGTGACGCTATTATTATCCAGGTGGCTAATGTTCCTGTAGACCCAAATATGATGTAACAATGTTGTACCTGTTTCTTTAAATCATACTGTAAAATGTGATTGGTTGCTGTTTTCCTCAATCGGCCATAAGAAGGAGCCAGAATGACTGTTAGCCCTCTGTTTGTTAGATGCTGGGCTGATCTGATCTGAGTGTTGTGGAAGCTGGCTGTTAGAAAGTACTGTGAGCTATTGTAAGTTTTGCAACTGTTAGCAAACTTTGAGTTCTGAACTGATTATATGATACTGGACTATGTTATTTGGATTATCCCTTAACTGAAAGACATTGATGACTGACTGACTTATCCGTGTATGACTTGGACTGTTTGATGGACTCTGATACCTCTATTTCCACGAAAGTAAAAGCCTATTTAAACTGCAGTGTCTCTGTATGCTGGTTTGTGTGTTCTCCAACACAACTCTCACAACGCTTCTCTGAACGCACTCGCTCTCCCAACAGGGAGCTTACCTAACAACAAGGGCAGTTTTTCCCCAAATGTCATCACTCATCTGTTGTATCTTATGATTCTTGAGGAATATATTCTATTTTATTTTTCTTTATGTACACTGAGAGCATCTGCACCAATCACACTTGGCCAATAAAAAATTCTATTCTATTCCTTTTCTATTCTACTCTACTCTACTCTATTGTATTCTATTCTCTCTCTCTAACTCATTACTACTTTGTAAAAATACAAGGCATATCATATACAATTCTGAAAAGGCTATTCATCCCCTAGCAAATCTTACCCAGGGCTGTAATGCATTGCTAAGAAATATATTCTAAAATCAAGATGTTATTTTGAAGAAAGATTGCTCTGATTGTTTGGCAATCCGTAATGTCAAATTCTGTATTTCTACTAACAAAAGTTTAGGTCAGCAAGAAGAACACAATGGTTTTTATAAAAGCTAAGAACAAAGGAAGCTCTTTTTGTAAGCCGGCGTAATAATTGCAGGGTTAAAACAAAGCAAATTGAATCAATGGAAAACAAAATGTATTGAATTCATTCAGGTCTGTGAAGCTGTGCTCAGGTCGAAAAATATTTCTAATGTTGTCATTGTGAGCAGAAGTAGGCTGCTGCTGGTTCACACTGGTTCGGGCAAACCAGTAGGTAAGATTCTTCACAGTTCAGTGAACCAGCAAATCCCACCACTGGCTGGCCCTGCCCCCTCTCATTTTTTTGGCCTGTTTTCCAGGCTGTTTTTCAGCCATTTTTGCAACCTGAAAAACAGCCTGAAAAATGGCCTGAAAACAGTCCAAAAAATAGGCTGAAAATGCCCAAAATATGGCTGAAAAACAGGTCAAAAATGGGTGGGGCAGGGCCAGCCAGTGGTGGAATTAGCTCTAATGAGCTGAATCCTACCTTTGCCTTTGAGGTGATTGGTGGGTGGTGGGGCTGGGTGTGATGAGTGATGTCACACATCCAGTCACATGACCAACCAGGCACACCTACCTAGCCAGAGAACCAGTTGTTAAGTTATTCAAGTCCCATCGCTGATTGTAAGCTACTAACAGCAGCTGCAGTAAACTTGATTGGATTAATGTGGTGAGCAGTTCTCTCTCTGCTTTTCTTGATTTTTGGAGACACACGGGTACCAAACCACAAGAATCCCAAATAGCACTATGAATTTGTACATCTCTTTGAGATAACCTAGCTACGTTTGGTCATAAATACAGGCTGGAATCACTGTGACCCAGGTGATAAATGTATAAATCACCCAACAGTAACCTCAAAGGTGCTTGTTCAAGAGGCAACTGGACTTCCTTGTTTTTCCTTGAGGACATTTTGCTTCTAATCTAAGATGCTTCTTGGATGAGAGGTGAAACATCTTCAAAGAAAAACAAGAAAGTCCAGTTGCCTCTTGAAAAAGCACCTTTGGGACAACCATGAGGTGCTACTTACCACCCATAAAGCCCTTCATGGTAGTGGATCTGGGTACTTGAGAGACCGCCTCCTGCCAATTACCTCCTCGCGACCCATCAGATCACACAGATTAGGCCTCCTCTGAGTTCCATCCGCCAGTCAGTGTCGACTGGCAACTACACGGAGGAGGGCCTTTTCAGTAGTAGCTCCGACCCTTTGGAACGATCACCCCGTAGAGATTCGTACCCTCACCACCCTCCAGACCTTCTGCACAGCCCTCAAGATCTGGCTATCCCATCAAGCCTGGGGTTAAAGATTGTAATCTGTCCCCTCCCAAATGGTGAATGTTGTTTCTATTTTTAATTATGTATTGTTTTTATATGTCATTGTTTGTATCCCCTTCCTCATAAGTTGTAAGCCTCCCTGAGTCCCCCCAGGGAAAAGGGCGGCCTATAAATAAATTTTCCATTCCATTCCATTCCATTCCATGACCAGGATGACTGAGAATCTCCGTAGAAACCCAAAAGTAGCCTAATGCATCCTTTCCACATTTAATATTCTCCACAGTTTTTCTTCCTACCATCTCCAAAACGTAAGGTAAAAGGAAGCACCGGGAAAGCTGATTGTTTCCACTTTTTATTTATTAATTATTAAACTTGTATGCCACCTGTTCTGACACCCCCTCTTCACACACCAAAGCACGCCGAGACAAAGATACTTCAAGGATTTATTAACACACAGACTAGCCCTTGGCAGCAATCCAGCACAGACCAGACCTTGGCAGCAATCCAGCACAGACTATAGATCCAATGTGGCACAGTGGTTAGAGTGCAATCCTGCAGGCTACTTCAGCTGACTGCTAGCTGCAATTTGGCAGTTCGAATCTCACCAGGCTCAAAGTTGACTCAGCCTTCTATTCTTCCGAGGTGGGTAAAATGAGGACCCAGATTGTTGGGGGCAATATGCTGACTCTGTAAACTGCTTAGAGAGGGCTGTAAGAGCCCTATGAAGCGGTATATAAGTCTAAGTGTTATTGCTATATCCACCAAGCATGTTATCAAGATAGCTAAATAATTGTTTTTTTTAACTCTCCATTGCCACCAGCTTGTGTTTAAATGCTCACCGTTCATGTTCATTGAAACGAGAACTTTTAAAGGACAAAGTGATGCGGTTATATGGAAACTACATTCTGTTTCATTGGGTACAACAGATGATTTACAAGAGGTTTTTTTTTCTCCCTGTGCCACTGCTGAAGGATGAAATTTACATTATATTTTAAAGATTAATCACTTTGCGAGCATAAAATCTTCCAATTATCATCACCGCCAATCAACTTTTTATAGATCTATTTAGCTATAAGCACATTATCAACTTGGTCCACGGGCAGATTAAACCACAGAAGGGGAGGAAGAAAAAAAACATCACGGAGGTGAGTTCATAAACTTGAATTTGCATCTTTCATTTGGGCTGACCTTGTTTGCAATGACATCTATCAAGGTTACGGAAAGAAGGGGAAAGCCCAACCTCCTCCAGAAGGCATAAACGAAGAGTGTGCAAAAATATTCTGCCTAGGTTGTAGCATCTGAGAAAAGGCCACATTTTATTTAATAAGTGAAGGCATGTTGCACGTGAATTCATTTTTCCCTCTTTTGATAGTCCCAGTATTTTTCAAAAAAACCCAATTCATCCCTTTCAGGTGAGGGATGTTTTTAATTAAATAACTTTTTTTCCCCCAAAAAATATATATTTGCACTTGCGATGAACACAGTATGCAGATCATATTGGGGTGGGGATTAAAAACCTTGGCAAGATGCTTTTGTGCGAAGAAGAGATGCACTAAACCCGTGAGGGGGAACCTATGGCAAGTGTGGTGGAAGTGGCTTGCAGAGCCATCTCTCCAGGCAGGCAAACTATCGCCCATTGCTCTTCCGGTTTCCATTGCACCATTCAGCTGATCTTCACGCATGCAGGACTGCCAGAATTTGGAAAAGCAGCCGCTTGTTGCACATGGATGCATTGGGAAGATGCTCTTCTGGTTTCCAGCATGTACATCAGGGGTGGGTTCCTGCCAGTTCTAACCTCTTCTATAGAAGAGATTCCACAAATCTACAGTGCCGTTTAGAACCGGTTCCAGCTCCCTCCCCACGCCCATCCGGACATCATCAAGCTGAAGAGCGAGAGGAGGAATTCTGGGAGTTGAAGTCCACAAGTCTTAAAGCTGTTAAGTTTGAACACCCCTGGGAGGTTTTTTCTAAAGGGTTAGGGGTGCAAGGGTTTTGTAACTTGACAGCTTTAAGACTTGCGTGCTTCAAATGGCAGAGCTCCTGAGCCAACATTTTGGCTGCTAAGCAAGAGCGTTGTTAAGTAAGTTTCACCACATTTTACAAGTTGGCCACGCCCACCCAGTCACATGACTGCCAAGCCACTCTCAGTCAGTCACATGGCTGGCAAGCCACTCCCACCCGGTCAAATGGGCAGCAAGTCACTCCCACAAAGCAGGCCACACTTACAGAAGAGGTTCTAAATTTTTTTGAAACCCACCACTGATGTACATGCACCTCAGAAAAATTGTCTTTGCATCTGCATGTGAGCCAGAAACCGGAAGACCAGGTGGGGGGGGTGCACATGTGTGCACCGGAAATCAGAAGATTATTTTCCCGGTGTGTGCATGGAACGGTTTGCCTTCATAACTTGTGGGTACTCCAGCACTGGAAGCTTTTAAGGAAAGAATGGGCAGACAGAATGGCATTGGGTCCCCTGCTTGAGCAGGGGACTGGACTAGAAGACCTCCAAGGTCCCTTCCAACTCTTCATCTGCTTCTTTCTGATTTTGGTGGTTTGCTTGCAGATGTTTCAATGCCCAACATGATAACATCATCGGTACTAGAAGGGTACCATTCCCTTCGAGCACTGATGATGTTCTCTAGTTGGGTAATGCCCAGAGACCATCCAGGACCTCAAATTAAAATTACTATAAGGTAAAGGTTCCCCTCGTACATATTCCCGACTCTAGGGGGCGGTGCTCATCTCTGTTTCAAAGCCAAAGAGCCAGCGCTGTCCAAAAACGTCTCCGTGGTTATGTGGCCGGCGTGACTAAATGCCGAAGGTGCACGGAATGCTGTTACCTTCCCACCAAAGGTGGTTCCCATTTTTCTACTTGCGTTTTTACATTCTTTCGAACTGCTGGGTTGGCAGAAGCTGGGACAAGTAATGGGAGCTCACTCCTTTACGCGGCGCTAGGGATTCGAACCACCAAACTGCTGACCTTTCGATCGACAAGCTCAGCGTATAAAGTTGTCTATTTATTATATTATAAGCTACAGACTTGCATATTTATTATATTTTTGCTTTCTTCTTGAAAGGTATTTTTTTTAACAAAATATCAGCAAAGGTGGAACTTATGGTATATGTGGGCGACAAGGAGAACAGCAGGGACTTAAAATGGGGAAAAGTGAACATGGGTATTGTAAATAGATCCCTGAATTTTGTAATGAGAAGATGTGGCTTAGAGATCTAACAATGAGGAAGGAAAGAAAAAAGTTGGGCTGTGAATGACTGTCACCGTGGGGGGGAGGGGAGGGGGGTTGTATGTTTAAAATTGTATTTGTATTTGTATGTTTTACTCTTAAAAAAATAAATATATAAAAAAAAGAAATTAAAAAAAAAACCAGCAAAGGCTCTTTCTTGTAACTTACATGGCCCCCAATGGGACAGCTTTCTTGCAAACAATTGTAATGTTTTGCCACTCTTTTTTCTTTTCCGTGTTCAAGGATTTCTGGAATTTTACCTTCCAAGTACTAACTCGGCCCATCCCCTGCAAGCTTATCCTATCAGCAACCGGATGCCCTCAACTGTCTGTAAAATAAAATTATAGATCGTGCAATTCTGAAAGTTCAGGGCAGCTAATTGAAGATTAGCCTAATCTCTTTCCATTTAATCCGGGTAGTTTTTTTTTTTTTTAAAGTGCTGTGGTCAACAGATATGCTGATTAGAAGCTGGGAAGGTCAAAAAGAGGAAGGGTATATAAAACATAAACGATGAAACAAAAACCCGAGCTTTAGCTTCATCAGAAATGTTAAGCTGCTTGCGGATTTGGAAATGAGGAAGGCAAGAATTCTTAAGAAGGCAACATATGCTGTATGGAGAATATAAAAATGAAAGAGGATTTTAACAGGAATCCAGATTGGATTGCTTCCTATTATGAGACACTAGAAGCAAGAAATTGAATATAGTGGCTTTAATTTATAGACATAAGCTTATTCATTCGTTGAAAAATCCCCTGCACTTATATTCTTTCTGATAATACTTTCCCGTCTCCTGAGTCTAAAAAGCCCTTTTGATTCTTGAAATCCAGCTACATAGATGATTCTGTCCCATCCCTCCTTTTTTCCCCCTTGTCTCCAATGTCACTCTGTTCATCTATATCTGGGATGGCGAACCTATGACATGCGTGCCACAAGTGCCATGGAGAACCCTTTCTGCGGCCACGCGAGCCATCACCCAGATCAGCTCCACTGCGCATGCGCGCACGTCTCCCTCTGGCCAGCTGATTTTCGGGTCTCTGCCAAAATGCACGGCGGGCGGGACACACGTGGGACGCATTGTATTATGGGTGCACAGGCACAATTTTGGCACACAAAGAGAAAAAAGGTTAGCCATACCCAAATCCTGTAACCATTCTTCATATGTATTGGAACAGAAATTGCCTTCGGAAGTTGTGGGAGCTTCATCCCTGGAAGCTTTCCAGAAGAGATTGGACTGGCATTTGTCAGAAATGGTGTAGAGTCTCCTGCTTGGGCAGGGGGTTGGACTAGATGACCTACAAGGTCCCTTCCAACTCTATTAATCTACCTAACCTCCAGTCCTCTGACTCCGGTTCATAATCTAACGGGAGGTTTGTGATCAGCTATTGCCATCCAAATGGGTTTTTTATGGAGGAAACTGTCCCCTGATGGTGCTGTTTATTAGATCTTATATTCCCGAGAGAAATAGCAATGATGTGTCTCAAATGTCCTTCCTCATCCTATTAAGTTCATATCCTATCCAGGAATGACGGCATCCTATTGATGTTCTCCATTTCATTAGATTTCCATTGTACTCATCATTAGATTTCTATTGTACTCATCATATCTGTCTTCTGGTTCGTAGCCAAATACTCTAACCCCCAACATTTTCTCTCGAAGACTTCCAGGATTGATTTTTCCGCCAATTTCCAAGTGTTTCTGTCGTGAATCCCTTTTTCATCTCTCTTCCACCTCCTTTTCATTTTGCTGACGGAAATGACTACCCGTAAAGCCACCGCCGATCCTTGAAATATCAACATCTTTCTGAACTGGATCCTGCCCGATATCTATTAAGTTTCCCTAGGAAACAATTTAAAAACAACTTCGGCTAATATAGACCTGTGGACCAGTTCAATCACAATTCATATGGTACAAGGTTGGCCTGCTTATAAATGTTCAGCACCCGGTGCTCCGGGCAGGCACTGGTGCACCCGTACCGGGACCGATCGCCTGCAACCCACCACTGGTGCACACCTTCCATGCATGGGCTCAACCTTCCACACATGGGCTTTGCTTGCACGCACGCCTTCCACACCTGCACCTAGCCTCCAAAATGTAGCTAAATAGGATGGCATAGAACTGGGCGATCTCCGCTACAAGTTTGCCCAAACCGGTCCGAACAGGCTGAATACCACCTCTGATCCTATCCTATTCTAAATAAAGCCAGGTAAATGCGGGAGGGGACCGTCTCAACAATCATAGAAAAGTTCTTCAGTTTATTTTGTTTTTCACTGTATGACTGGTAAGTAATGAAATAATATTCCTGCTCCTTCTTTTTGTGGCATTCTCCCTTCTTAACTTTCCTTTGAATAAACCTGGAGAGGGAAACCAGCTGGGAAGACTAAGAATAATTGCGGACTGCCACAAACAAAGAATCCAATATTGTCTTGAAGGAACTCAATGTTAAATAGATGTACAAAAACAGTAGCACAATAAGATCTAAGAAGCATCACAAGCAATCAGGGTTGCCATTTTTCCCACCAAGGTTAATACATTTTCCTTTATTAAACCCATCCAAATAAAAATAGATTTATTTAGTGAACCAAGCACAAATATATTTCATTAAATCTCTCTATCCTTTCAGGTTTTATTTTTTTCCCCTTTATCCATTTAGCCAAAGGTACATACCACCAGCCAGTGATTTTAAGGACCTTCTGTTCAATTTCTATTTCTCTATTACGATTCTATTACTATTATTTCAGTGTCATTGCAATTTTTAAGTCATTAAATAAATTGTCATTTGACCATGCTGAAACTTCCTCTGACCAATTGAAAGCAAGGAAAAAAATGTAGACACAACCTTTATGTGTCTGTTTCTCTTTCTTTCTTTCCCTTCCTTCCTTCCTTCCTTCCTTCCTTCCTTCCTTCCTTCCTTCCTTAAATTCTCTCAGACTAAACATCATCTTAAAGACTAAAATGCTTCTAGCCAGTGGGGGGGGGGGTCCATTTTTTTACTACCAGTGGTGGAGCTTTGTGGGTGTGGCTTTGTGCACATGGCAGGGGAAGCATATTGCAAAATCCCCATTCCCACCCCACCCCACTAACATGCTTTCCAGCTCCATTCTCCTGTTCAGGACAACAAAAGAAGATCATCTGGGAGGTAGTGCGGGCGGGGCCAGCCTGTTTGCCAGTTCTCCAAACTACTCAAAATTTCTGCTATCGGTTCTCCAGAACTTGTCAGAACTGGCTGAATGCCACCTCTGCTTCTACTTATGAAATGCACCTTTGCTCCATAGAATGAATTCTGATTCTTCTCAACCCCCATTAGTTCTTGTCTTTGGGTCTTCTCCTAACAGATGTTTTTTTTTTCTGACTACCCAGCCAAACACTGCCCTTAACTCCGAGTACTGCATCAACCCTGAATCCCAAATCATGATGTCTGTGGTTTTTTTTTTTAAATAATCAGCTTGTAGCCTCCTGTCCATAGTGACTGCTGCTTAGAAAGCCCCCATGCCTATCACTCAATAAAAGCCTGATTTGCCCTACTTTGCTAGATTAAATCTTTGCACAAAGATTGTTCAATTAAAAAAGGAGAGAATCATACACGGATAAAATGAATCTCTTCAAAAGCATATATGCCATCATTGGTCTGCAACAAAGAAGACAATTTATCTGGCAAGAATAAATGACCTTGACCAGAAGTGGTATTTAGCCAGTTCTGACTGGTTCTGGAGAACCGGTAGTGGAAATTTTGAGTAGTTTGGAGAACCGGCAAATAGGCTGGCCTCGCCCCTGCTGCCTCCCAGCCGATCTTTTGTTGTCCTCAATAGGAGAACAGAGCTGGAAAACAGGTTAGTGGGGTGGGGAGGGAATGGGGATTTTGTAGCGTCCCCTGCCATGCCCACAAAGCCATGTCCAACCATGCCCACAGAACTGGCAGTAAAAAATTTTGAATCCCACCACTGACTTTGACCCCAAAAATGACACGCAAATGTCACTGTCCAGGAACTGCTGGGACATTTTAATTTCCCAAAACATGCTAAACAAAGAAACTTCCATATGAAAGATGTAAACTGGTAGTTCACCAGGAAATTCAACTCCTGTGACTTAGACAGGAACAAACAGAGCCCTTTCGATGGGTGCACTGGAGTTCTGATTATGCTGTTTGTCATTTAATTTTCCTCTGATCTCTCAAACATACATAAACATTTACCCATCGCTTCATTCCTTGGGGATAATCAACATGATGAACAGTCTAAGGAAGAAACCAAGCGCCTTATGAATAGACTTACAACATAAGCCATCAAAATAAAATATGCAGACCTAAATTAGGTAAAGCTAAAGGTTCCCCTCGCACATGTGTGCTAGTCGTTCCTGACTCTATGGGGCGGTGCTCATCTCTGTTTCAAAGCCGAAGAGCCAGCGCTCTCCGAAGACGTCTCCGTGGTCATGTGGCCGGCATGACTCAACGCCGAAGGTGCACGGAACAATGTTACCTTCCTACCAAAGGTGGTTCCTATTTTTCTATTTGCATTTTTTTATGTGCTTTCAAACTGCTAGGTTGGCAGAAGGTGGGACAAGTCATGGGGGCTCACTCCATTACGCAGTGCTAGGGGTTCGAAACGCCAAACTGCCGACCTTTCTGATCGACAAGCTCAGTGTCTTAGCCACTGCATTCCCTAAATTACCAATCTTGCAAAAACAAAGTAAAAAGTGCAGATTTCCAGCTTCCTTTTGTTGCATTTGACTCACAAATCCACCTGAAGGAAGGTTGCGCGGTCTTTAAAAAGATCTCCAAAGGATGACTATTAGCAATATGTCCTAAATAAAAATGCCCAATACCAGATGTTGCAGGGAAGAAGAAAAAAACACCGACAACATGAAGGCTATCACCAATGGCGAATCATTTGGGGAAGGTCATACCGAATTTCTCTTAGTGAGCTATTAGTATCAAGAGTGTTGAGATTTTGGCCCCTAAAAATAAATAAAGCAATTTGTTCTTTTAGGAGGCCAGCTGGCGTCCGTTAAAAGTTTCTGGTCAGTGTTCTCCAACATAATTAGCAAACACTGCAATATCAGCTTGCCACAAGGAGTTCTATATTGCTTGGTCCAGAATCCAATGAAGGTCTCCCACTTGGGTGATTCCATTACTGCCACTAAGCCATCTGCCTGATAAAATTAGTCCAGTTATTAGTTTTCTGCCTTCTACATTTTTCAGAGGAAACATCTACATTTCAGTATTTTTTTTCCCCTTCCATAAACAAGTTAATGAGATGTGAGATGGGGTAGAATTTTTTTTTTCTACTTTGATGGAAGATAGGCCTAATTCAAACAAACTTGTAGAAAGAAAATTAACCAAGTTTGCAAAGTGATGTGAAAATAAAGCTACAGAAAGTTATGCTCAATTTATAAAGTGTACACACACAAATGCCAGATAGATAGATAGATAGATAGATAGATAGATAGATAGATAGATAGATAGATAGATAGATAGATAGACAGACAGACAGACAGACAGACAGACAGACAGACAGATATTGAGATGATTGATAGATTGATAGATACAGATGATAGATATAGATGATAGATGATAGATGATAGGTAGGTAGGTAGGTAAGGTAGGTAGGTAGGTAGATAGAATATAGATAGATAGATAGATAGATAGATAGATAGATAGATAGATAGATAGATAGATAGATAGATAGATATTGAGATGATTAATAGATTGATAGATACAGATGGTAGATATAGATGATAGATGATAGATGATAGATGATAGGTAGGTAGGTAGGTAGGTAGGTAGGTAGGTAGGTAGGTAGATAGAATATAGATAGATAGATAGATAGATAGATAGATAGATAGATAGATATTGAGATGATTGATAGATTGATAGATACAAATGATAGATATAGATGATGTTGATAGATGATAGATGATAGGTAGGTAGGTAAGGTAGGTAGGTAGGTAGGTAGGTAGGTAGATAGAATATAGATAGATAGGTAGATAGATAGATAGATAGATAGATAGATAGATAGATAGATAGATAGATAGATAGATAGATAGATAGATAGATAGATAGATAGATAAACTGGAACATTTAAATAAAAGTATAGACACATATGCATGCAGGAAATTTTCAACATTTCCAAATTTTGTTTTTATGTTTATTACTGTGTTCGGTAAAATTATTTACTTTTTTCAAAAGAGGTTTTCTTTGTTGTTCTTTTCTTATCATTTCTTTGATGTCTTTAAAAAGTCTTAGAAGTAGAGAGATGGAGTTATCAATAGAAAAATCCTACAGAATTTCCCCCCCCCCTATATGACTGGTAAGTAATGAAATAATATTCCTGCTCCTTCTTTTTGTGGCATTCTCCTTTCTTAACTTTCCCTTGAATAAACTTGGAGAGGGAAGCCAGCTGGGAAGACTAAGAATAATTGCGGACTGCCACAAAGAAAGAATCCAATATTGTCTTGAAGGAACTCAATGTTAAATAGATGTAAAAACAGTAGCACAATAAGACCTAAGAAACATCGCAAGGAATCAGGGTTGCCATTTTTCCCACCAAGGTTAATACATTTTCCTTTATTAAACCCATCCAAATAAAAATAGGTTTATTTAGTGAACCAAGCACAAATATATTTCATTAAATTCTCTTTCCTTTCAGGTTATTTTCTTCCTGTATCCATTTAGCCAAAGGTACATACCACCACCCAGTGATTTTAAGGACCTTCTTTCTCTATTACGATTCTATTTCTGTTTTTCATACATCGTATTTTTCAGTGCCATTGTAATTTTTAACAGTCATTAAATAAATTGTTGTCCTTTGAGCACCAGCTGAACTTCCTCTGACCAATTGTAAGCAGGGAAAAATGGAGAACAACCTTCTTTCTTTCTTTCTTTCTTTCTTTCTTTCTTTCTTTTCTTCCTTCCTTCCTTCCTTCTTTCCTTCTTTCCTTCTTTCTTTCTTTCACTGTAAAAGGCCTGGTGCATCTTGCAATGTTACCTTTTCCCTGCAATTTGAACTTTCAGATTCCCAAAAGATCAGGGATGTCTAAATATATTCTCAGCCTCTTTTCTATTTCTTTCTATTTGCCTTTTTTATGGGCTCATCTTTTCCCACTGGCCCACCTCCCTATCTTTCACAAACCAAAGGAATTAAAGAAAGCAAACAGACTGGATATCAAACAAACTTGGGCAAGGTATTAAACCAAATGCCAGCTAATTCCAGGAATATTTTGTAGAAGAACTTTGATTATGTATTAAATAAACAAAACATTTCCTATTCTATGTAGGAAATATTTGAATATTCAGTATAAGCTGTCAAGTCCAAGAATGAAAGGAGTAGAGAAGGGGAAGGGGAAGGGGAGAGGGAAGGAGAAGGAGAAAGAGAAGAGGAGAAGGAGAAGGAGAAAAATAGAAAGAGAGCAAAAGGAAAAGAGAAAGAAAGAAGGAAGGAAGGAAGGAAGGAAGGAAGGAAAGAAAGAAAGAAGGAAGGAAAGAAAGAAGGAAGGAAAGGCAATGAGAGAGACAAAGACGAGAGAAAAAGAGACAGAGAGAAAGCAAAAGAGAGGGAAGGGGAAAGAAAAAAATAGAGAGAGAGAGAGAAGAGAGAAAAAGAAACAGAGAGGGAATAAAAGGGAAAGGGAAAGATGGGGAAAGGGAAAGAAAAGAGAAGAGTGTAAGAGAGAGAAAGAGACAAAGTCAGAAAAAGAGGAAGAGACAGAGACAGAGAAAGAAAAAAATCAAAAAGAAAGAGATCCTAATTTATCATCTACGATAATGGTGGTATTTTTGGAGACATTGCTTTATAGCACTGCTTAACTTTCTGGAAGATTCATACACAAAGAGGTAGCAGTTTAGTACATTTGTACTGAACATTATCTGTAGCTTTCCCCTGTACGATAAGTTTGTAGAGAACTTTTCCTAATCCTTCACTCTTCAAATGCAAAAATCCCAAACCACAGTACTAAAATTGTTGTTGTTAGTTGCAAAGATGGGTCTGATCCATCACAACCCCATGGACAACATTCCTCCAGGCCTTCCTGTCCTCTGCCATCCTCTGGAGTCCATTTAAGCCAGTGATGGCGAACCTATGACACGCGTGTCAGTGCTGACACGCGTAGCCATTTGGGGTGACACGCACAGGATTTCATGCGATTCATCCTTGGCTCCTGCACGGCCGCCGAGGATGAAAGAATCTGTGCTGGAGGAACGGGGGGGGACGTGTGATCTCCCCCGCCCACACTCACTTACTGTATCGCCGCCGCCCCTTTCTGAGCGCAGGGGCTGCTGGTAAGGCGTGCGTGCCATGCGCACACACGTCATCAGCGCGGCGAGGGAGGACCCGCAGGACAGGAGCGCGTGAACAGTGCGCGCCTCTCTCCAGTCAGGCCAGCACAGAGAGTCTACTCCTGGGACTGTCGGTTACGACCGCACCACAGCAGGGAACAGCGGAGTGCCAACGGGAACTGTGAGCGCCATTATACATTTTTGTAGTTTAAACTATAAATTGCGCAAAATTATGTTTTTGTCGAAGTGACACACAACGTGAGTTATGCTCGATTTTTTGCCGATTTTTGACACACCACGCCAAAAAGGTTGCCCATCACTGATTTAAGCTCACACTGACTGCTTCAGTGACTCCATCCAGCCACCTCATTCTCCTGTCGTCCCCTTCTTCTTTTGCCCTCCATCGTTCCCAGCATGAGGCTCTTCTCCAGGGAGTCCTTCCTTCTCATTAGGTGGCCGAAGTACTTGAGTTTCCTCTTCAGGATCTGGCCTTCTAAAGAGCAGTCAGGGTTGACCTCCTCTAGGACTGACAAATTTGATCATCTGCCATAAATCTTGACCTTTGTCCATTTGCATTGATCTTGGAGATGTCCATGCATACAAAGGCCATCTCATAGATGGGATCAGGGCAAAAAAGTTAAGATTTCACTTAATTTAATGAAATTGAATCTATTTCAGTGAACGCAGAAACCAAGGTTTAATGAAGTCCAAAATGCTATGATTTTACAATGCCATTGTTCATCTATCTGTCTGTCACCATCTTCTTTTGACGACCCCATAACCCCTTGTGGGATGGAGTCTGCGCAACTGAATGGAGCCAGATGCCCTTCCTGTCACCAGTGCGGAGTTACATTCAGCAGATATATTTTGAACATGCCCAGAGAGAGAAATAACCTTCTTCTTTTGCCCTCAGTCTTTCCCAGCGTTAGGCTCTTCCCCAGTGAGTCCTAAAATTAATACAGGGTAATCAGAGGTGATCTTCAGCTAGTTTGGACCAGTTCACCCAAACACAAGAGCCGAGGTGGCGCAGTGGTTAAATGCAGCACTGCAGGCTACTTCAGCTGACTGCAGTTCTGCACTTCGGCTGTTCAAATCTCACCGGCTCAGGGTTGACTCAGCCTTCCATCCTTCCGAGGTGGGTAAAATGAGGACCCGGATTGTTGTTGGGGGCGATATGCTGACTCTGTAAAACCGCTTAGAGAGGTCTGAAAGCCCTATGAAGCGGTATATAAGTCTAACCGCTATTGCTATTGCTATTGGTAGTGGAAATCACAGGTGGGCCTGCTCACCCACACCAGCTGTATGCTGTGAGCGAAGCGCATGTGTGACTGCTGCACACATGCGCCAACATATGCGTGCTCACATTTGTGAACCAGTAGGGAAAGTAAGTAAATAACGCCACTGAGGATAATGATTGAGTAACTTTTCTCCCTTCTTCTTCCCCCTTGCCAACCTAGAAGAGGTTTTAGAAACTTTTTTTTTTTTTTTAAGATAAAATATATTATCTACATTGTCCAAATATTTCCACAAAATTGACGGTTTCCATCAGCCGGGAAGAAAAAAAAGGAAAGAAAAGGAAGACACTATGAAGTTCACAACTCCTTCAGGTTATCATTTCACTTTAATTAGCCTATTTTTTTTTCATTCCTTTTAATCGATTGACATATGTTTCTTTTTATATGTATCACTCCAGGAACACTTTAACTCGAGATTACACACATTTAATTATGAGATACACACACATGCTGTTCACCACCTACGGTCTCCTCGAAGTGCAATCGTGTTTTTTTTGCTTTTAACGACATACAGTAATGAGCAGCTTCTCCAACTCCCTGCGATCTTCTGAAGATATCATACCCAAGGAATCCTCCTACTTCTGTAGTCACTCTTCAGACAAATATTTAACGGGCCCACAAATCATCTCTACTTACTTGGTGTAGGTAGACCCTTACAGGACAATGAGTATCTCCTCACAACATTAAAAGGAGTAGAGCAGGGGTGGGTTTCTCGCCCTGTTCCAACCGGTTCGGTTGGAACGAGGCTGGCAGCGTCCTCGCGCACGCGTGCGGCGCACGCATGCGTACTAGCATCTGTGCGATGCTCCAGCTGCTCCTGGAGGATCGCGCAGGCGCTGTATGCGTCCTGCGCATGCGTGGAAGCGCAGAATTCGGCAAAACCGGGTAAGGAGCGGGTGCGGGCACGCGCGGGCGCGCGGGCGTGGGGGGGGGACTTCGCCGTTCCCGGAAGTTACTTACTTCCGGGTTCGGCGACCAACCGGATCGCAGGGACCGCCGCGAACCAGTTGAAACCCACCCCTGGAGTAGAGAGATCAGTGGTGGGTTGCAACTTTCAATGGTCGCTAAGCAAACTATCGTAAGTCGAGCACTATCTGTATCAGTTCTACAAGCAGCAGTCATGAAAGATCATCTGAGAAACAGAATGATGAAGATGATCCTTAAAAAATATACCCTACTCTGATAAAGAAGGGTGTTAAGTGTCCCAAATAAATAAGTGATCTATATCAGGGATGTCAAACTGTAGTTCATTGAGGGCTGCATCAGGGCTGTGGTTGACCTTGGGGGGCTGCTGGGCATGGCCAATTGGGTGGGTGTGGCCAGCTTGATGCTACTCACTGATGGTGGTCAATTCAGCAGGGGCATGGCTGATTGGGTGGGCATGGCCAACTTGATGCCACTCACTGGTGGTGGCCAATTCAGCAGGGACATGGTTGACTGGGTGGGCATGGCCAGCTTGACACCACTCCCCAAATTGCTGGCGTGTTTCATCTTTGTACTGGATAGACCAGGCCAAAGCAACACAGTCCAGCCCCTAACATTTTCCAGGATGGCCCCACGGGCCGGATCCAACCACACTGTGGGCTGGATGCGGCCCGCGGGCCTTGTGTTTGACATCCGTGATGTATACGGTTGCAGAAAGATAACATTGGTCCCCAATTAAGATAACCACGCACCTACTTTTGATAGTCACCCTGTTGGTTCCCTAAACGTACAGCAACATAATTAATTGCTGAACTTGACAATGTTCCGAAAGATACAATTTTATTTAGTGCTACTCCAAAATTATCTTCATATTAGCAAGACGTTCCACGTGAAACATCTCACTCTGTTGGGGAAAAAAAAGAAAAAAGAAAATAAGGGCTAATCAACCAAATTGGAGAAGTTGATAAATCTACCTGGAGTTAATTAATTGAAATGTGTTCATGACAAGGAAAAAAAACGCCAAAGAAAGCTGTCTCATCTCTCAGAATGTGAGAAGTCAACCAGCTCCAAATTTAATTTGAACTATCTAAACATTTAGCACGTACTGGCAGAGCAAGATAAAAAGTAAAAAAAAAAAAAAAAAAAAACGGAAATGAAACGTTGCTGGCTTACTCTGACTGCTACTGGGTGTAACTGCTACACTTGCCTTGTGTTCGTGATAGGATTATCTCATAGACAGAGAGAGTGTTCTCTTGTTATCTACAAAACCAGTTTGAACTTTTTTTTTCCCCTTTATGTTTACAAACTGGGATGTGTCTAATGCCAGGGCATCGCAAACCAGCTTTTTTAAAAAATAAAATGAAATAAAATAACTATTTTTTTTGCAATAAACATAATCCAGATGTATACCCACAATATTGAAGAAGTGTAAAGAATGTATTGATGCTTCTGAAGAGCATTTGGTCATTCGGCTTTTCCAATAAAAGTATTTTAAAAAAATATATATATAACTATCTGATAACCTGGTATTTATTTATAGGGGGGAAATATCCGGACCAAACGTAATTTCTAATGTTGGATTTTGGCATATAAATATAATAAATGAAATGAAATGAAATGAAATTTTCCCCCTTACCAGAAGGAGCCCTCTTGTGGAGTACTGTGGAGCCGTTAGCATGGCAGCTCCACTCTGCTGTACAGTAGAAACCATTTTATGGCAGTACAGTAGAAGCTATTTGAAGGCACAACAGGCTGTATCGTAACAGAACACACATCCCAAGGGGTGTTAGGGCTGTCTTACCCCCACAGTATTTTTTTTCCAGAGAGTAAATCATCTGTGTACCAAGTTTGGTTGAACTTGCTTGAGGCTTTCCAGAATTCTGCTGGTACACACACACACACACACACACACACACACACACACACACACACACACACATTTTGACATTCACTATCATGAGTCACTCTAAGAGGGAGATGGACAGTTTCTAAATATGATGTAAAAAAACACACACAAATAAACATTCCCCATCCAGTCATGTCTGACACTAACACATGGTGCTCATCTCCATTTCTTGGCTGAGAGCACCAGGGTTCTCTGAAGACAATTTCCATGGTCATGTGGCCGGCATGGCTATATGCCAAAGGAACACTGTTACTTTCCCACCAAAGTGGTACCTATTTATCTACTTGCAATTGCATGCTTTCAATCTCTTGGATGGGCAGGAGCTGGAGCCAGGAATGGGAGCTCACCCCATGAGATGGTGCTTGTGTCTTGAGCCTGGGCTGTCAGCTCTTCAGCTGAAAAGCTCAGCTTCTTTAATTGCTGAGCCATCACGTCCCAAATATGATGCATAAATAAACACACAAACAAAACAAATTGTACTGGGTAAATCTCTACTCCTGTTGCTTCTGTCTATCTCATTTGTCCCCTCCTTGCTTTTATAACCAGTCCAGCTTACTTATCTTAAAACATTCCATGGATATATATTTTTTTACTAATTGCATTCTAATTCAGATTCTCTCACCCGAATGGCTAGTTTATAAATATACAAGAAGCAACTCAGAAACAAATAAAACTCTTTGTTCATGGTAACTGAGAGCATTGCTGAGTAAAACAAAGCCTCCAAAATAATATATTTTTGGGGGTAGATGAATGCAGAGAAGACAATCAAGCCTACAGATGGGCCAAATTTGATCCTTGCCAGAAATAACAATGAACAAATTCAGCTCGGCATAGAGATAGAGAGAGAGAGAGAGTTGATATATAGATAAACAGCCATGTATTCAGAACAGAAGTCCTACTGCAGTCCAGGAAGAAGGCTCTTTGAAAAAAATACAGTATGCTTCCAATAAAATGTTCCTTAGATGCTATAATTATAGTTATTGCATTCCTGATGAAACACGGCTGCAACCAGATGGAGTATCCATCCAGTTATATACACACAAGCACAATTACAATGAAAATCAGTTTAAAAAAACCTGAAAAAACAGTAGGAAGAAGGAGGAGGAGAAGGAGGAAGAGAAGGGGGAGGGGGAGGGGAGGAGGAGGAGGAGGGGGAGGAGGAGGAGGAGGAGAAGTAGTAGTAGTAGTAGTAGTAGTAGTAGTAGTAGTAGTAGTAGTAGTAGTAGTAGTAGTTCTTCTTCTTTCCCTTGTTCTTACCATCCTCTCATATCACATTACTATATGGCTTGAAAGCATTCCTGCTTCAGATTGGAAGGCAGTGCAGAGAGT
The DNA here is from genome assembly GCF_051295495.1 of Thamnophis sirtalis. Lineage (NCBI taxonomy): Eukaryota > Metazoa > Chordata > Lepidosauria > Squamata > Natricidae > Thamnophis > Thamnophis sirtalis. The sequence continues at coordinate 66,582,789 of NW_028261390.1, read as the reverse complement.
GGTGAGGACAGCAGGAAAGGTTATTGGAAGTTCACTTCCATCTATTCAAAACATGGCATATAAATGATACTTGACCAGGGTCCACAGTATTATCTGGGACGCTAACATCCTTTCCATGACTGGTTTACTTTGTAACCTTCTGGGATGAGGCTTTGTGGTATATACATAAATAGCATATGTATGTGTATCGGTATGTATGTAAGTATGCATATGTATACATGTGTGTATGTATATTTGTATATACTGTATGTGTGTATATATGTGTGTGTGTGTTTGTATATATGTGTATATGTGTGTATGTGTGTGTGTATGTGAGTGTGTCTATATACATCTATATACAATTATATCTATCTATCCATAAATATATAGACACATACACAAACACATACACATTATATACACAGACACACATACAGACACACATGCATATGTGTGTATATATATATATATATATATATATATATATATATATATATATGTGTGTGTGTGTGTGTGTGTGTGTGTGTGTGTGTGTGTGTACACACATATACATAAATATATACACTCACACACAGACACAGACACACGGACACAAGACACATGAGACCAGGCATCAGAATTTCATTTTTTGAAATGTGTGCTAGTGTGTCCAATGAAGAAGAAAAAATGACGATGAATGGTTATCTTATCTCATCTTAATTTGAAATGAAATGAAAGAGAAAAACCGATAGAACCTTGTCTTCAAGAAGGAAGCTATTAAAGACCTACATTCCTTTCTTCCTTCCTACACCAGTTTCTGCACGACTGCAAAAGAGCGCCTGCAAACAGATGCTCTCCTTGTAGGATTCATACAGTGACCTACACACACACGCACACAAAGCCTTTTTTTCATGACTTCAGAAAGAGGGTGCCACACCTATTTAAGCACTTCCAGTCTTAAAAGGAACCAGCATCACTTATTTTCCTTTGTTTTTCTGGTTTTGGATCTCCAGGCTGGAGGTGGAGCTAACAAAGAGTTCCCAAATGTAATTATAACCAGCATTGTCTCATGCATGCCATCTTTCAAAAGCATTTTTTAAAAAATCAATCAATCAAATCTAACTCAAGGGAGAGATATGTAAGCATCCCACCTTGTCTTTTGGCAGTGGTAACGCCTCTGGGACAGATCTATGTTAATAATCCCTGCCAAATATGATACTTCTCACGCACAAGGTAATTTCTCCCCTCCTCTCCCTCTCTGCTTATTAAGATTGTCATCTCTTTGGGGCAGCGGTGGGATTCACGTAAGTTTACCACCGGTTCGCAAATGTGGGCGTGTGCGCACGCTTGCATCACATGTGCGCCTTCCGCACTTGCGTGCAGCCTTCTGCGCATGCGCTTTGCTCATTTTCATGGAGTGCACGTGTTGAAAATGAGGCCACATAGGACATTTGGGAGCCAGGGCAGGTGGGACCCCGCAGCTTGCCACTTCCGGTTCGGGTGAACAGGTCCAAACCTGTTCACCCGAATAACATGTTTTCCCGAAAATAAGACAGGGTGCTATTTTCTTTTGACCCCTAAAATAAGCACTTGGCCTTATTTTTGGGGAGGTCTTATTATATTTCAAGTGCAGGAGGCAGCGTGCGGGTCACCTCATGGCTGCCACTGTGTTGCAATATTTTAAGGGAGGTCTTATTTTCAGGAAAACCGGGTTCCACCTCTGATTTGGGGACTTCAAAATGACTCTAGCATCAACTATTCACAAATGAATGAGCGAGCACAATTTAAAATACCATTAGAATTCTACCAACATTTGTGGGGTGTTTTTTTTCCACTTACAAAGGAAAGCAATGGCAAGATGGAAGTGGGGAAATATCATTGGAATTCTTAAAGTAATATTTGTTCTTTTACCTTTAAAGGGAGAGAAGTGACTAAAAGAAAAATAGGAGGGGAATGCTTTGGTGAGCAGAATTAGAGATTTCTAGGACAGAATTCTGTGTCAAGATGCTGAGAAAACTTTTTTATAAGGATTTGAGCGCTGATACGCACTTGAAAGACTCCAAATCCCTGCTAGATCTCACAGGTACGTTCCCCATTGCTCTGGGGAAGACACGTAACTCTTGAAAGGAAGAAGGAATAGCAATGAAAAGATCAGTCACATAACTCATATTGGCAGACTTCCTTATGATGGGAGCCAAAATGCCTCTATCATCAAGAGATCATGTTGGAAGGTGTCCTAAAAATCAATGGTTCAGATTTCAGTAACATGAAAGGGAGCATACAGGGGTGTCAAACTCAATTTCATTGAGGGCCACATCAGGGTTATATTTGACCTCGGGGAGTTGGGGTGGGCATGGATGTGGTAGACATGGCCAGCTCAATGTCACTTGTGTTGGGGGCACCTGTGGTGGCCATGTCCTAAGGCAAGATTTCCCTCAGAACCTCCCTCCCTCCCTCTCATTATAATCTCCTTCCTTCCTTCTCTTCTTTTTCCTTACCTCTTCATTCTCCTTTCTTCCTCCTTCCTCTCTTTCCATATTTTTCCTTGCTCTCTTTACGTCTTTCCTTTGTCTTTCCTCTTTCCCTTTACCAATAGTAATAGCAGTTAGACTTATATACCGCTTCATAGGGCTTTCAGCCCTCTCTAAGCGGTTTACAGAGTCAGCATATTGCCCCCCAACAACAATCCGGGTCCTCATTTTACCCACCTCGGAAGGATGGAAGGCTGAGTCAACCCTGAGCCGGTGAGATTTGAACAGCCGAACTGCTGAACTGCAGTCAGCTGAAGTAGCCTGCAGTGCTGCATTTAACCACTGCGCCACCTCGGCTCTTCTCTTTTCCTGTCCCTTCTTCCATGCTCAAATGTCAAAGGGGAAACATTTATCCTTTTGTTTGGTTTTTAGTTTGTTTTGCTAGTCCTCTGCCAGCAAAAACGGAGCTTGGATGGAGCTGTGTGCGGCCACTCCGATCTCCAATTTTGGTGATAGAGGGCTGCAGGAGACTCCATTTTTTGTCGACAGAGGCACCATGGGCCTTTGCTGTTTCCAGGGCGGTTCTGGGGTCCAGATCTAAGCACCCTGTGGGCTGGTTCTGGCCCGCGGGCCTTGAGTTTGACACCTCTGGTTTAGCATCTTCGGTATGGTATAAACTTGTGACAATGGCAAAACTATGCTATCTCAGTAAGAAAACATTTGTGAATGTAAAATGGCTCAGAAACAGAAGCACACGAATAATGCTTGCCCGCAGGCAAGATCTGTTTATCCAGGTGAATGTTGAAAGGATGGTACAAAGGCCTTTCCGTAGAACCGCAAAGCTGGAGAATGGCAATTCTCAACTTGTATCATGAAATTCATGTATAAGTACAATACCACCTGGAAGAAATGCATTTTGCAAAAGGAGATAATGCTTTCAGTGCAGTGGTGGGATTCAGCCAGTTTGCACCAGTTCGGGAGAACCGGTTGTTAACTTTCTGAGCAGTTTGGTGAACTGGTTGTCGGAAGAAATCATTAGGGCAGAGAACCGGTTGTTAAATTATTTGAATCCCACTACTGTTTCAGCGTCTCAATTCCAAAATTAGAAGAAATCAGTAAGAATTAGAAGAAATCAGTAATCCCAAGGAGTTATTATTTGTTGGCTTGTTTTGGCCTGGAAATAACAAAGGACCAGCCCATGGTGCCTTTGGAAGCCAAAATGTTTCATGGGAAGGGAAGCCCATGTTCCCCCCCTGCCAGGGGTGAAATCCAGCAGGTTCTGACAGGTTCTGGAGAATCGGTAGTGGAAATTCTAAGTAGTTCAGAGAACCGGCAGATGGCACCTCTTGCTGGCCCCAGAATGGGGAGGGAATAGGGATTTTGCAGTATCCTTCCCCTACCATGCCCACCAAGCCACATCACACCCACCAAACCATGCCTACAGAACTGGTTGTAAAAAATGTTGAATTTCACCACTGCCCCCATGCCCCATTTTTGCCAGCAAAATGCTGCAGGAGGCCATCCAGGCTGAAAATGGGGCATGCGGGAGCTTCATGAACCCCCCCCCCAATTTTGGCCAACAGGGTGCTTCAGGAGGCATCCATCCCATCTCCACCCCCCACTGGCCAGCCCATGCTGATTTAGCCCTTGAAGAAATCCAGTTTAACAGCCCTGCTGTAGATGGTAGGACTAGAAGACCTCCACAGTCCCATCTAACTATGTTATTTTGTTATTCTGACACTCTGCAGGGAATTGAATTGAAGTATCAGCTATACGCTGGTAGCACTCCATAAAGTACTTTATCGAAATTATTGGGGAGATGAGCTGAACATAAAGAGCAAATCTGCTCTTATAATTAAAGGCCAGGTGGGAAAACAGGAAATTGTGAAATCTTAGGCACAAAGCCAACTGGGTGACCTTGGGCCAGTCCCTCTCTCTCAGCCCCAGGAAGGTGGCAATGGCAAACCACATCCCCAAAGCCTTGCCAAGAAAACTACAGTCCAAGCGATCGCCATGAGTAAAAAAACTGACTCAGAGGCACATACCCACCCGACACCCACAAGTACTCCAATAATTAAACAGAACAATCTTTGGATATTGCATGCATACCAGAGGTGGGATTCAGCAGGTTCTGACCAGTTCTGGAGAACTGGTAGCAGAAATTTTGAGTAGTTTGGAGAAGTGATAAATACCACCTCTGGCTGGCCCCGCCCTCATCTATTCTCTGCCTCCCAAGTCCTAGCTGATCGGGAGGGAATGGAGATTTTGCAGTATCCTTCCCCTGCCACGCCCACCAAGCCACACCACGCCCACTAAGCCACGCCCACAGAACTGGTAGTAAAAAAATGTGAATCCCACCACTGATGCATACAAATATTTATATGGCATGTAGATCTGTTGTAGAATTTCTGCTAGAGATATTGTCCTGTGACAATACTGATTGTGGTTTTTGAGTATGGCATATATCATGAATTTGTTTTAGAAACCAATCATAATATGTCAGCCTTGCTTTGCCTTAGCTGTAAAACTGTAATTTTAATTATAAAAAAACATTTCATAGCTATTTCGGTGGTCTAGAGTGCTGGAAAAGAACAGAGACAGTCACTGACATTCATTAGAAAAGGCATTTTTAGCACAGCTTCTAAGATACCGGTAATTTCTAACTATTGGATACATACTTTGTTCTTTATCGGCCATCCTAAATTTTCATGATTCCAAGCAAATACTTTGTCAGCACTAATTCTTATTTTATCTCATTTGCCCTGCGAAATGTTCTTGTAATCCTTTGTAAAGATGGTGTGATTGCTTGTCCAACCTTGCTACATTCTGCTGCTTATTAAAACCAGACCCCGTCTTGAGATACTCTGCTGACCTAATACTGAAGTTTAAAGTACATTGAAACCATGCCATTCAGAGTGGGGTATTCAGCCGGTTCGGACCGATTCACCCGAACAGGTAGCAGAAATCGCGGTAGGCCTGCCTACCCGCCCTGGCTCAATGCCGTCTGATTTAGGCACTTTTTTTGAGGCTGGGTGCATGCGCAGAAGGCACACGCACAAGCAAAGTGCATGCGCAGAAGGTAGAGCACATGTGCAGAAGGAATGCATGCACGTGAAGCATGTGGCAAACCGGTGGTAACAAAATGTGAAACCCACCACTGATGCCATTATTTCATTATATCTGACAACCGTCCCACTGGTTGAGACAGCAAAGGGGCATCTTATTACCAAGATAGCAATAGCAGTTCGACTTATATACCGCTTCATAGGGCTTTCAGCCCTCTCTAAGCGGTTTACAGAGTCAGCATATTGCCCCCACAGTCTGGGTCCTCATTTCACCCACCTCGGAAGGATGGAAGGCTGAGTCAACCTTGAGTCGGTGAGATTAGAACCGCTGAACTGCAGATAACAGTCAGCTGAAGTGGCCTGCAGTACTGCACCCTAACCACTCCACCACCTCGGCTCCTAAAAGAGTCTAACTCCATAAGTCTGAGTCTCTTTGAGAGTGGGCGGCATACAAATTAATTAATTAAATAAATAATAAATTAAATAAGCGTACAGAAGTAGAAAAGCCAATTCTAACGATTTCGTGTGCAAATAACATAGGGCCATGACTTACGTAGCTTGATGTGAAGACACTCAGCCTATGATTCTTTTACAAATAGGCAAAGGTAAAGGTTTCCCCTGTTCTGACATGTCCGACTCTAGGAGGCAGTACTCATCTCTCTTTCTTAGCCGAGAGAGCCAGTATTGTCCAAAGATGCTTTTGTGGTTTTGTGACCAGCGTGATTATATGCCAGGATGCCTGGAATGCTGTTATCTTCCACTGAAGTGGTACCTATTTATCAAATTGCATTTGCCTGCTTTCAAACCGCTAGATGGGCAGGAGCTAGGGCAAGTCATGGGAGCTCACCCCATCACACAGCGCTGAGTCACAAACCCAGGCTATCAGCTTTCCAGTAGTATCTTTAATTGCTAAACCATCATTTTATCCTTTTAGAAATAGAAAAGAGAAAAAAAAATATTCCCCAGTCCAGGGGTGAAATTCAGCAGGTTCTGACAGGTTCTGGTGAACCAGTAGCAGAAATTTTGAATAGTTCGGAGAACCGGTAGGAGAAATTTTGAGTAATTCAGAGAACCGGCAAATGCCACCTCTGGTTGGCCCCAGAGTGGGGTGGGAATGGAGATGTTGCAGTATCCTTCCCCTGACATGCCCATCAAGCCACACCCACCAAGCCACACCACGCCCACCAAGCCACGCCCACAGAACAGGTAGCAAAATAAATTGAATTTCACCACTGCCCCAGTCTAATTTGAATCCTTGTCATGCCACAAAGACAACCATGCTATATTCTTCCCATCGTTATGGAAATGGCTTTCCGTTGTTTTTGACAAAATTGATGTACTTCAGTTCTCAGACTAACTTATAGCACCGGTATCCACTGTTGATTCTGGTGCAAGTACCAACAAGACTGACTTGGCTTAGCTTCTGAGTCAAAAGAAGCTGCTACTTTCTAAGAATTCTTTAGACTGTTCTTGCCTCTGCTTATTTCTACCCAACAAAGTTTAGATGACTTATTTTCTTGGACAGGGAATCAATTGGGGTTGTATAAAGTAACGAGCAAATGAAGGGAAGAAAGGAAAACAGATCCACAGCTTGTAAGACCACGGTCACTCCTAACCAACCTACTGAATGTCAATGTACCTTAGAAATAAAGCACTATTGCTTACTATAAACATCGTCCTTCTCCACATCCGGATTTCTTCCATGTGAATTGCAACCCCACTGCCTGAAAAATTCAGACTCACAACTATTTTTTAAGGAGGGAAGAGCACCATAGTGAAAGAGCTAATTTTTAGGAGAGAACTACTGACGTTCTAATCACCCTGCAGGCAGTGATGGGATCCAGTGGTGGGATACGACCGATACGCTCCGGTATGGATGTACCGGTTCCTGCTGGGAGCACCAGGTATCCTTTCCGGTATGGTGCTCCGGAGGGACCACCTGCCCACCTGACCTGTATTTGAGCCGATCGGGGCTTCCGCGCATGCACACGGAGCGTATGATGCCTGCGTGACATTCCGCCGAGCAGCTGGATTGTCATGGGTGGTAAGTATGTATGATGTGTGCATGCATGTGGTGGATGCCCAGCCCTGTTGCACCGTACCGGGATCTGGAACCCACCACCACTGGTGGGATCCTACCAGTTTAACAACCAGTTCTGTGATTGCACATGCACAGTTTTGAGAAAACTCAACTTCCGCATTACTGCTGGGGAGGAAAACAGCTGAGGCGCGGGAATCCACTCTGCCACACAACTCAGCTGAGAGGATATTGGTGAGTAAAACGGAAGGGCTGTTGGGAAGGCCAAGCTGATCATCAGAGTGAACAGGTTCGCCTGAACCTGTCCAAACTGGTAGAATCCAATCCCTGCCTCCTGGTGATTCCATCTAAATACCCCTCACATAATTCTACGTTCCAAGTTATGGTTTTCAACTAAATGGAGTAAATAGCAATAGCAATAGCAGTTAGACTTATATACCGCTTCATAGGGCTTTCAGCCCTCTCTAAGCAGTTTACAGAGTCAGCATATTGCCCCCAACAACAATCCAGGTCCTCATTTTACCCACCTTCGAAGGATGGAAGGCTGAGTCAACCCTGAGCCAGTGAGATTTGAACAGCTGAACTGCAGAACTGCAGTCAGCTGAAGTAGCCTGCAGTGCTGCATTTAACCACTGCACCACCTCGGCTCTTACAGTGACTGAAGGAAACAAGTTTAAGTGGCATCAAAGTTATACACTGCTTACTTTGTTTGTGTAACAAGGAAGAGGGAAAGAAATAATATAGCTTAGTGCAGTTCCAAAACTTTGTTGGAATCCAGCCAACGTCTGATGCAACGACATTACTGTAGCGCTTGACTTACAATCACAATTGAGCCGAAAACCTCTCTTGCCAAGTGAGACATTTCTTAAGTGAGTTTTGCCCCATTTTATGACCTTTCTTGCCAAAGTTGCTAAGTGAATCACCATCGTTCTTAAATTACTAACAGAAACGTTTGAGATTATGCGAGTCCAAGTTGTATTGCCCTCCCCTGATCCAAGATCCAAGGGAAAATTACAGATCAAAGCAAAGATCTAAGAATCACGGAAAAGGTTGGAATGCAAAACCTTGCAGGGAAATATAGGATTATATCTGCAACTTCATACATTCTGTGTGCTCCTAGCCTTTCTCTCCCAGGCTTTCTTAAGGAATGGATTTCATTAACGACAACATAATTGCCTTCCCTTCCTCAGGCCTCTTGCTTGAAATCTTAATGTTCCAATTAGTTTCAAACAACTATTTGAGTCTCATTGTCTGTGCTGATTAGGCCTACCTGGGAAAGAAAGTTTCTGGTAGGGAAGGTGTGGCTTCTTTGGAGAAGTGACAACTGTGGGAATCCAGATTCTGACCTTAACAGAATAACAAGAGTTGGAAGGGATCTTGGAGGCCTTCTACTCAAACCCCCTGCTTGAGCAAGAAACCCTACACCACTTCAAGCAAATGATTGTCCAATCTCTTCTTAAAAACCTCCAGTGATGGAGCTCACACAAGTTCTGAAGGTAAGCTGTTCCACGGATGAATTGTTCTCACTGTCAGGAAACTTCTCCTTAGTACTAGGTTGGATCTCTCCTTGGTTAGTTTCCATGCATTACATGTTGTCCTGCCTTCAGATGCTTTGGATAATAGATGGACCCCATCTTCTTTATGACAGTCCCTTAAATATTGGAAGACTGCTAACAAGTCACTCCGTCTCCTTCTCTTTTTGTTACATAAGACATCCTTGCAGAATCAAATCTCTGTGTCAACTCGCAAAGCATCCTTTGGCCTGCTCTCGAGTTGTCATAGGCAAGGGGGATGGGAAACTGATGAAGAAGCATGGCAGCTACAAACAGAAGCAAATTCCAGGCATACCTTTCTCAAGGCTGTCTCCCACGTTACCCACAGTGATCTCTACAGCCCATGAAAGCGCTCAGTTGGAAAATGTGATTTATGACACACTCTGGGGGCAAGGGGGAAATAGGGTCATAATTGGGCCATAAATTATGTGGGGTCAGAGTTGGATTCACTTGGGTATGTGCCGACCTGTTGCTCCTAATAAATAATTGGATTTCTTTTGAAGCTTGGCTGGAGGCTCATGATTTAATTAGGGCGTTCGTTGGAACCCTGACAATCTCGGTTTGGTCACCAGGACCAGAGATTTAGACTTCTAAGCTTTCGGACTCATTCTGGTATGAACCAATCGCAATCGTGGTATCTGTGTTGCATGGTAACAGGCAGTCCTCCTGATAGCAGTGTTAATTTCTTTGCGAAATTCGCCGAACGTGATCAGTTCAAAAATAACCATTTTGCGCAACCAACTTTGTTTGCAAAACAACTGCATACGGATGGGGTTTTCACTGGGCCCCTTAAGTGAAATTACTTGTCAGTAGTCACAGATGGTGATTACCAAAACTGAGTCCCTAACATTCACAATGCTGACAGGCTACACATTTTACTGATGGCAACAGCTGTCCAGCCAATTAGAGCCCAGAGCAGAATTAATTGACCCCACTGCTCTTATAACTTCAAACAAAGAAAAGATTTTGGACTTTCCTCGTTCTGGCCAATCCAATTGGGGGCGGGGGGAGAAATGGGGTAGGCAGTTAATAAATCTTTTTGTATTCAAGCTTCACTAGCAACTCCAGAGAATTAACATTCGGAGTGGTTCATTTTCATCAATGATCACTGATACACATAACCATGTTGATCAACGCAAGATCATTTCAATCTCTTTAAGGCAGAGGTATCAAACTCGGATCATTGATGGCCGCATCAGGGTTGTGTTTGACCCCGGAGGGCAAACTAGTGATTTAAATCATGATTTAAATCGACTGGATTTAAATCGCATTCACTCTGCACCTAACTTTATGTTGTTTTTTACTTCAGCTATGTTTTTATTATTTTATTTTATTTCCCCCCCGCCCCTTGTCTCTGGCCCAGGGGTGGATTATGGCTTGTGTTACTGCCAGTTTGCTCAGGGTCGCGCTTTGGGGGTGCTTGATGCGTGCTATGCACATATGCGCAGTAGCAAAAAAAATCACTTCTGCACATGTGCAGAAGCAAAAAACAAGATGGCGGCACTGCAATGCTGCCGATAGGACCAGTTCAAGGGCGTGGCCAGCTGAGTTAGTACCTATTCGGCTGAACCAGTCCAAACCAGTAGGATGAGCTGGCGTGACCCAACAAATGCGCGCACGAGAAAAGCGCACTGACAATACGCGGCGCAAAAACCCCGACGTCATCAACGTGCCCACAACAGCGCGCCGACAGAAGTGTGATTTAAGTTAAGGTAAGGGTTAGGTTCAGGGTTAGGTTCAGGCTTAGGTTTAGGCTTAGGTTTAGGCTTAGGTTTAGAGTGTGCTTCTGTCGGCGCGCTGTTGTCGGTGTGCTTCTGCGCTCATTTGTCGGTGCGGTTTAGAACTCACGGTTTTCTCGCCGCAGTTTCGCCGGGCGCACTTTTGTCGGGTGCGCTTTTGTCAGTGAACCATGAGCTGGCCTATTCCAAACAAGTTCATCTTCCTTTTTATGCGCTCTACATGGGGCTGCCCCTGAAAAGTGTTTGGAGACTACAATTGGCCCAGAATGCAGCCGCGCGAGCAATACTGGGTGTACCGAGGTGCACCCATGTGACACCTATCCTCCGCGAGCTGCACTGGCTCCCTATCGGTCTCCGAACGTGCTTCAAGGTGCTGGTTATCACCTTTAAAGCCCTACATGGCCTAGGACCTGGATATTTCCGTGACCGCCTCCTGCCACATACCTCCCAGCGTCCGATAAGATCTCACAGGATGGGCCTTCTCCGGGTGCCGTCGACTACACAATGTCGACTGGCGGCTCCTTGGGGGAGAGCCTTCTCTGTAGCTGCCCCGGCCCTATGGAACAATCTACCCCCTGAGATCCGGACCCTCCCCACTCTCTTGGCCTTCCGAAAGTCTACTAAGACCTGGCTGTTCCGGCAGGTCTGGGGCTGATGATCCTTGATTGAGCTCCAGCCCCACTAAGAATTGAGTGTATGTTGTGTTCTTTTAACTTGCTTGTCTTTGTATTTTAAATTTTTTTTTAGTATTTTTAAATTGTTTTTATGTAAGCCGCCCAGAGTCCTTCGGGATTGGGTGGCATACAAATTTATTAAATCTTAATCTTAAATCTTAAACTTATCTATATACCTTGTCCATTATCAACCAATATAAAGTTTCCCAGTCATTTGAGACTATCCTGACCAAACAGGGACAGCCATGTTGTTGTTTTTTTATTGGGACCAATGCAAAATGTCACTGCCTGATATTTAAAAAGGAAAAAAAAAACCACTATATTCCCAATTTGGCCTTCCGCCTGGAATTGTCTGGTTGCCTCTAACCAAGCACTGTCCAATTCTATTTAAGGGGTTTTTGTTTTGTTCTGTTTGGAGGTCGGCCAAATCCATTAGACGTCCAGTAATTTCAGAAAAGCTGCTAATACAATTTAAAAAAAAAATTCTTTGGGGCTCCAGATATGCGCTGCTTGGATACCTCTGATAGCCCAATTATTATTATTTTTTTCTTCCACCACTTTGAAGCCCTACCCATTATAGGATCTCCCTAATGACTGAAGAGTAATAAAAATACCAGCCTTTTCCATAATTAGTCTTAGCTGCCATTCAGTGCTGACAAAACTATTCCAGGGCATCCGAAAAAGGAATTTAATCTTTAGCAGCCACCTAATTGCACTGGCCCGATCCTTCCTCTCGGCTAATTCACTGATTAAAACGGAGATATCCAGCCGGGTTTGAACTTCTTCCAAGTCCTGCAGTACAACTGACATCATCAAAGCAGACGCATGGAGACCAAGGAATTTTATTGTGATAAATATTTCATTCGTATTGTGATCTTCCTTCTCTGTCCTCACCTTCCCTTTTCGTTTTAAGGCATAGTACTGTAAAAAGGACACAGAATCTATTGCCCAAAATAAGAAAATAGCAGCTGTTGATTTTACCACCACTTTTAACAACATTATAAATCTGATTTTTTTTTTAAAAAAAAATCTTCTGTCTGTCTGTGTTTGTCTGTCTATCATCTATCTATCTTCCATCATCCATCTCTCTATCATCTTCTCTCTCTCTCTCTCTATCTATCTATCTATCTATCTATCTATCTATTTATCTATCATCTATCTATCTATCATCATTATCTCTCTCTCTCTCTCTCCCTACCTACCTACCTACCTACCTTCGTCTGTCTGTCTGTCTGTCTGTCTATCTGTCTGTCTATCATCTATCTATCTATCTATCTATCTATCTATCTATCTATCTATCTATCTATCTATCTATCTATCTATCTATCTATCTGACTATCTATCTATCTATCTATCTATCTATCTATCTATCTATCTATCTATCTGACTATCTATCTATCTATCTATCTATCTATCTATCTATCTATCTATCTGACTATCTATCTATCATCTACCTACCTACCTACCTACCTACCTACCTACCTACCTACCACCTGCCTACTGTATCTGGCTATCTGTTTATCCATCTATCCATCCATCCATCCATCATTCCTCCCTCCCTCTCTCCATCCATACACCTACCTACCTACCTACCTATCATCTGTCTGTCTGTCTGTCTGTCTGTCTCTCTATCCATCCATCCATATCTATCTATCTATCTATCTATCTATCTATCTATCTATCTATCTATCTATCTATCTATCTATCTATCATCATCCATCTCTCTATCATCTATCTATCTACCTACCTATCTACCTACCTATCTACCTACCTACCTACCTACCTACCTACCTACCTACCTATCACCTGCCTACTGTATCTGGCTATCTGTTTATCCATCCATCCATCCATCCATCCATCCATCCATCCATCCATCATCTCTCCCTCCCTCTCTCCATCCATACACCTACCTACCTACCTACCTATCATTTGTCTGTCTGTCTGTCCGTCCGTCCGTCCGTCCGTCCGTCCGTCCGTCCGTCCGTCCATCCATCCATCCATCCATCCATCCATCCATCCATCCATCCCTATCTATCTATCTATCTATCTATCTATCTATCTATCTATCTATCTATCTATCTATCTATCTATCTATCTATCATTTCTTAACCAGCCATTTAATTTTAATTTTATTTATTTCTTCAAGCATGTATAAGCTAACAGATATGTATAAACATGATTATAAATACAGGAAATAGATACGAATAAGTGGGGACAGTAGGACAGGGATGGTAGTCACATTGGGGTGCTTATGCACCATCTCCTTCTGATGCCACCAACTATAGCCATCTATGGGCTTATGTTCTATCCTGTAGATACAAATTTCTGTCCACAATTTAAGAATACATCTCTGTGTCTACAATTTTCTCCATTGTCCAACCTTCTTTTAAAGCTGAGAACCTCTCCTTCACTTCTTTTGCCTCTCCTGTTTTCAATCACCCATCCCTCCATCTTCCTCCACCAAGTATCCTTTTTTGTATTTTTTGTTTGTTTCCAAATCATGGTTTCAACCACACTATTCATCCCTATCATTTAAAAGACTGATATAGCCACATATTTTATATAGCCGCCACCCTGGGAGGTTGACGAGACAATAAAACCAGCAACCCCCTTCCCCCTAAAACCATCGCAATAAAAACTCAATGATCCCCGAAGGCAACACTATCCCATCCATCAACATACCATCTTCATATACTGCCCCGAAGCTTGTAGGAAAAGCTCACTCTTCAAGATATTCCAGAAGGCAAGAAGGTAGGAATTTGTTGCATCTCCATGATTCGTTCATGATTATAGAAATTATTCTACTGTGGTTTTTCTTCTTCATCTGTCCTTGAAGTCTCTAAGGATCATTACTGGTTTCTCTTACCACTGTGGTATTGTATTAGCTCAGTGCTCAAAGAGCCACAAAAGTCCTAACCGGAAGCCCCCCCCCCCCCCAATTCAATTCTGGAGCCATCTGGAAGTCCTATTCCCCCACCATAGAGTATCCTCCTAGCATCTCATAGAGTACCCACCATAGAGTGTCCTTTTCTATCTACCTGTCCTAACTGAAAGCCCCATCAATTGTGGAGTTGACCGGAAAACCCGCCCCTTGCCATTGAGTCTCCTCCTAGCATGCTGTGCTTTCCCCCCTTCCAAACGGAAGCTCTTTTCAAAATTGTGGTGCCGACTGGTGACAGAGCCGCAGCAGAGAAATGAAAAAGCCACATGTGGCTCCAGAGCCACAGGTTGCTGAATCCTGCATTAGCTCAATGAAGACAGAAAAGTTAAAAAAATACCAAGAAAATTTTTTAAAAAATATGATGCAGGATTTAGGATTAGGTTATATTCTTTAAATATGTTGCCTCAGACTAGGCCATGTCTTTATCGTTACCTGGCCTTTACTCGATGTTCACCAAAAATTGTACAATGTCTACTGAAATACAGTAGAACATATTATAATTATTACTATGTATATACAAATGTTAGAAGTTGAAGGATTATGGCTATGTATGTTTAAGTGGTACTATCATTATTAGAATTGTGTGTAAAGTATATTGACCCAGACAATACACTGTTCACCAAGCACTTTTGGACATTAAAGAAAAGAAATATCAATAAAGTTATATTTTAAAAACCCTAGATGTTCACCTATCTAGTCCATTTGGTTGACTTCTTCTCAGATGGTAGACTATCTGAAGAACAGGAGCTAGATTCTCACAATGTGTGCAGAAGGCAAGTCTAAATTGCACACCGGTATTCCAAAGAGAAAACTTGCTGGCGTCAGCACAGCAGAGAAAGAGAATCTTTATGGCCTTGTCACAAAACAGCTACTACCAGGAACAGAAATCTATCGATATATTAAAAAGTGTGTTTGTGTGTGTGTGTGTGTGTGTGTGTGTGTGTGTGTGTGTGTGTGTGTTCCAGCATAACTCTGGAATGCTTCAAGCAATTTCAACCAAACTTGGCACACAGATGACTTACTCTCTGGAAAAAAATAATGTGGGGGGTAAGACGCTCCTAACACCCCTTGGAGAGGGTGTTCTGTTAAGATACAGCCTGTTGTGCCTTCAAATGGCTTCTACTGTACTGCCGTAAAATAGCTTCTACTGTACGGCGCAGTGGAGGTGCCATGAGAACAGCTTCACAGTACTCCACAAGGGGGTTCCCAGTGGTTAAGGGGGGAAAATCCAACATTAGAAATTACGTTTGGTCCCGACATTTCCCCCCTATAAATAAATACATTTTATCTTAAAACGTTAATAGCAGCTGAGATTCGTGGCTGATTTAAAGTATCCATTCGTGCTCTGTGTAATTAGATCTATTTATTTAGCTGTAACGAAACCTTGGCAATGAATTCGTATCCCGTCCCAGATATTCGGAGGGAAGGAAAGGCTGCTTTAATTTATTTCCTGATTTTTGCAATGGATTATTCCTCTACATGCATCCGAAAAAGAAAGAAAAAAATGCAAAGGCTACTCTTTCCTCCAATCCATTATTTGGATCCTGATAAATTGGGCTGTGATCCTAAGTGCTTTTATTATTCATTTGTTAGCCTTCGATAACTTTCGGGGAATAGCACTGGTTGGATTTTTTAAAAAAGGACTTATCATAAATGTGCTGTATTATTAATCAGCAGTCTGTTTTTTTGTGGAGGGTTTTCCCCTCACCAAGCCAATGAAAACCAAAGAGGCAGACATAAAACAAGGAACAGTTGCAGCGCTGCTCAAAGAGAAAAAAAAAGTGTGCCAATTTTTAGAACTGTAGCTAATTCATACCAACCAATGTGCTGACCAGGGTCCCTCTTCTGACTGAAGCTTCCTGAGAGCATGAAGCAGACTCCTGTCCCCGACAAAACCCCCTTTTATTAATTTGCTGTGAATTCTGCTCATTTACATCCAGCAAAGTCTTTCAAGGGAGGATTTACAGTCACAGACCTTATCTGGCTTGGAGAGCTGCCAGGCAGATATATGCAAAACTTGGCAAGGAGTCTCAAAGAGTCACGAACCAATTAAGTGAACTAATGGTCTCCTTCAAACTCCACTCCCCTTTCGCTCCTCTTTCATTTCCTTTGGGAGGGGCCATTCACCGTCCACCTTACTCCCAACCTCCACTCCCCTTACACTCCTCTTTTATTTCCTCTGGGAGGGGTCATTCATTGTCCACCTGTGGCCTTACTCCCAAGTCGACCCCTGTTCTTTAGCTCTTCCCTTCGTCTGGCAACTCTGCACATGCGCAGACTGGGAACAGGCTCCAGCTGTTCGTCTGCCTCACTGAAGTCTGACTCTGAAGGCAGCTGATAACTCTCAGACGGCCTTGGCCCCCTCTCTGTCTCCAACACAGAGCCCTCATCAGAGCCTTCCCCAGACTCCGGGACTGGCCCAGGTTCCTCCCCAACCTCCTCATTGTCTGAATCTTCTGTCAGCTCTGCTGGAGGGCCACAACAATCCCCATTGCAATTCTCACCATGAATAATAGAAGGAGCTCACCTCCACACAGACACACACGTCTTTTTGAAAGATTTTTATGAGCCACCTGGAGCTTCATAATAGTCCCTCATTCAAGCAGACCTCTTTTACATTTGAGGCCACATCTGTTCTACCTCCAAAAACAAGGGCCATGTTCTGGATTTCTCTCTTTGGTAGATTTGTAAGATCCAACCTGGATCTTGCTATACAGCAAACATCATCTTTTAATGACCCCATAAATCCCTTGCAGGGTGGACTCTGGGCAGCTGAATGGAGTTGAGTGATTACTGGCCGGATGCCCTTCCCTGTTGTCAATGTGGAGTTATATTCATCAGATCTATTCTCATGATGTCCAGAGAGAGAAATATCTGCCTCTGCATAGGATCGAACTCACAGCCTTCTGATTGGGAGGCGAGAGATCCACCTCTAGGCCACCATGCCATTCATCTTGCTATACAGCAACAATGTGCTCTGTATCCATTAACTAAGGTGGGATTATCCCTAGAGCACTGAGCTTGATAAAGCCTTCTTACCACATTGAAAGAACGATTGCCTTAAGTCAATAGAATTTAGTTCATCAATCCACCTCTTTTATCAGTGGCCAGCAAACACAATCCTTGATCAACTGATTTTCCAAAGCACCAGAAAGCAAGACAAGAAACAATGGATGGAAATAAACAAGAAGAGAAGTAACCTGGAACTAAGAAGAAACTCGGTGTCTTAAGAACAACTGAAGAACAGTTAACTAGGGGAACTTCAGAAATTGTGGGTGCTTCATCACTGGAGTTTTTAAGAAGAGACTGGGAAGCCATTTGTCTGAAATTGTATAGGGCCTCCTACTTGAGCAGGGAGTTGGACTAGATGGCCTTCAAAATCCCTTCCAGTGATCGTCTCTCTAGTCTATTCTATTCTATTTCTACACTGTTTTCTATTCTTATTCCTATTCCATTCTGTTCTATCATTTCTGTTTCTACACTTTTATTCCTATTTCTATTCCATTAACCTCTCCTCTCTTCTCCTCATCTCCTCTCCTCCATTATTCTATTCTATTCTATTCTATTCTATTATACTTCTATTCTATTCTATTATACTTCTACACTGTTTTCTATTCTTATTTCTATTCCATTCCATTCTATTATTTCTATTTCTACACTGTCTTTTATTCCTATTTCTATTCCAATAATCTCTCCTCTCTTCTCCTCCTCTCCATTATTCTATTCTATTCTATTCTATTCTATTTCTATTCTTATCCCTAGTCCATTCTATTATTTCTATTTCTACACTGTCTTTTATTCCTATTTCTATTCCATTAATCTTTCCTCTCTTCTCCTCCTCTCCATTATTCTATTCTATTCTATTCTATTTCTACAGTGTTTTCTAGCCTTATTTCTATTCCATTCCATTCTATTATTTCTATGTCTACACTGTCTTTTATTCCTATTTCTATTCCATTAATCTCTCTTCTCTGCTCCTCCTCTCTTCCATTATTCCATTCTATTCTATTTCTACACTTTCTATTCTTATTCCTATTCAATTCCATTCTATTATTTCTATGTCTACACTGTCTTTTATTCCTATTTCTATTCCATTAATCTCTCTTCTCTTCTCCTCCTCTCCTCCATTATTCTATTCTATTCTATTTCTACACTGTTTTCTACTCTTATTCCTATTCCATTCCATTCTATTATTTCTATTTCTACAGCCTTTTATTCATATTCCATTAATCTCTCCTCTCCTCCTCTCCATTATTCTATTCTATTTGCCATTATTCTATTCTATTCTATCCTATTCTATTCTCCAGATGAGGTTCTGAATGATAAATCTGAAATAACAGATGGCTATTTCAATGTCTTAAAAAAAAGTAAATAAGCCTAGGGAGTAAGTAGCAATCAACTGCTTGGTCCAGTGTTAGAAGTAACTTGGAATAAGAGTCATTGCATTTTCATAGCAGGAACTGCCACTCCCTAATTGTAGAGAGTCATGGAAATAGCCTGGAGGGAAATATTCAGAAGTGGTAATCAAGCATTCTTTAAATCCTGACTCCTCCTTCATTCAGCAGGGAGTAAGAGAGGAAAAATACAGACTTGGACGATTATGTTACTCTCACTAAAGTTTAGTTCTTAGGTCTTCTTAAAGAGGCTGTTTCCTGATCTTCCAAACCTTGAACGGCTGATAGGGATACCATACAGTTTGGTCTCCTGCAGAAGTCATGTTTATATCTCCAGAACAAAACAATGAAAATAAAGTTCTCTGTCTGTGAAGTGAATTAGCATTGCGTACTGGAATGGGACGCGGTGGCTCAGTGGCTAAGACGCTGAGCTTGTCGATCAGAAGGTCGGCAGTTCAGCGGTTCGAATCCCCAGCGCCGCATAACGGAGTGAGCTCCCATTACTTGTCTCAGCTTCTGCCAACCTAGCAGTTGGAAAGCACACAAAAATGCAAGTAGGAAAATAGGAACCACCTTTGGTGGGAAGGTAACAGCGTTCTGTGCGCCTTCAGCGTTTAGTCATGTTGGCCACATGACCACGGAGACGTCTTTGGACAGCGCTGGCTCTTCGGCTTTGAAACGGAGATGAGCACCGCCCCCTAGAGTCAGGAATGACCAGTACATATGTGCGAGGGGAACTTTTACCTTTAGTGTAATGGAACACAGATTTACAGGCAGGAGTGTGCTGTCCCATTCACTCACGCATATACATAACATTGGTTTTGTGGGTTTATTAATGTTCCCCAGCAATTCCCTTCACCAAAAATCCGGGAACTGTCCCAGTTAAATCCAGCCAAAAGCAGATCCATGCTAGTCCATAGATCAATGGCCAATGAATCCACAAGGCACCTGAAAGTTTCCCAAAGAAGACAAATCCACCAGGCAAAATTAAATCCAGAAGAGGGTTTGCAAGGCACAGTGTCAATCCAAAGCAAGGCAGGAATCCCAACAACCAAGAGACACAGATCCAGGAAATGAACACATCGTTCCCAGCACTGCCTCCATCTGCCTGCTGGGCTAAATAGCCAGCTTCTGGTGCAGCCCATCAAGAGGGGTGAGATTGCCTCCTTATGAGTAACCAGGCTGACCTTCACTACACCTGCCTTTTCTCTGCCCTACATGTTCTTGAATCAGCTGCAGAAGGCAGTTCCTCATCATCATCATTAGCAGGCTGCAACTGCATGCTTTTCCCACCTGAATCCTTAGGGAGGTCCTGCTGCAGCTGTGCTTCAGCCAAAGCCCTCTCCTATGGCTGCTTGGAGCCATTAACCAACTCTGTCAGATTGTGCATAGTGTGTGTCAGCGTTCCAAGTATCATGTAGAATTAAATCAGAGTCCAAGGCAAAACGATCCTTAAAGTTCCAATTTAATAAAGCAGACATCTTAGCACATCTGTGTTAATCCCAATTCTGGAAATGACATCAGAATTCCACCCAGTTAAAAGTTCATGATCGTGTCCCCACACCCACAATCCATCACATGGTCCAATCTTATTCCTCCATGCTGGCATCTCCACCCAACTGCTTCCGGTCAGGTGTAAAAGTGCGGAGACAAAAGATGACCTTGGTCTTCTAGAAAAGAATGATAACAATACATTCCACAACCCTACTCCTGTCTATTCCACGATATTTGGAACGCTGACAGTGTGACTACTATTTTGAAACAACCCAGGAGCAAAACACAGCACACAGAAGTGAGAAGCCTCACAGGGCCTCTCTTATATAGACAGCCTCTTAAAGTGATAACCCTGCTAACTCATTCTCATTGCATCATTTCAGTTTACAGCCTTACGACAGCTGGTCAGTTATTAAATCATCATTTCCTTAACAAACTCCCTTCCTGACACGTTCGGGACTGGTTCATCCTCCTCCAAGCTGACATTTAGAGATGATCTTGGGGTCACATCTGGGCAAGTCATCACACAGAGTAAATTCCAAAGGGATTACTTTTAGCCAGAGCAATGGACTTAAGAGTAGTTGGTGTGTTCCTATAGACATCATGGTGATTTTGCTCCTTTTTAAAAACATACTGTTCCATGAATGTGCCCATATAACAGTAATTCTGCAGAGCAGTGGTGAGATTTAAAAATTAAAAATGGCTTGGTGGGCTGGACTTTACCCAAAATGTCCCTTGCAACAAGCAGGAACCTCACAGACAATCAGGCACAGCTAACTGTTGCACAGCTGATCGGTAGTAAGAAAAAATGCCACAAAAACGTAAAAACCAAGTTTCTACAATTGCACGGCACAGCTGATTGTGACACAGCTGATCGTCGGAACTTTTTTATTTTTAACTTTTTAAAGCATTTTTATGACCGGTTTGGGCTGGTTCGACCAAAGTAGCGTTTCACCTCTGCTACAGAGTTCAGCTTGACTCAATTGGAACATACAATACAATACAATAGCAGAGTTGGAAGAAACCTTGGAGGTCTTCTATTCCAACTCCTGCCCAGGCAGAAAAGCCTACACCATTTCAGACAAATGGCTATCCAACATCTTCTTAAAGACTTCCAGTATTGGGACATTCACAACTTCTGGAGGCAACTTCTGTTCCACTGATTAATTGTTCTAACTGTCAGGAAATTTCTCCTCAGTTCTAAGTTGCTTCTCTCCTTGATTAATTTCCATCCATTGCTTCTTGTTCTACCCTCAGGTGCTTTGGAGAATAGTTTGACTCCTTCTTCTTTGTGGACGCCCCTGAGATATTGGAAGACTGCTATCATGTCTCCCCTAGTCCTTCTTTTCATTAAACTAGATATCATCAGTTCCTGCAACCGTTCTTCATATGTTTTAGTCTCCAGTCCCCTATCCAGTCCTACGTATCTTCACTCTAAGTGGAACTTAGGGATTTTGGCGTGCAATTCTCAGATCCGGTTTTGCAATTCTGCAACATACTAATAAACTATACCTTTCTCAACAAAAGGAGCCAAGGACCATTTCTATTTAGAGGTTTAAATAAAACCTTTGGTTTGGGTGGCTTCAAAACTTCTTGAGGAGGGAACCAATTTTGCAAGACACGGGCAGGCTGGGTTGGCATGCTTATTTAAATTGTGAAATAAGAATTACTCTCATTACACTGTGACCAAAAGAAAACCGTGACTGTTTCAATTTTCGCTTCCGCCAGGAGCAAGTGACGGAAATAATCAGTTGATATTCTTGTGACAGGACTGTGAAGTTCCCACTTCACATATTCTGAATCACAATTGCTTCTACAATCACGCCGGCATATTTAAGAAGTTGATTAGATGTGCGTAAGGGGAGGATGCTGCTCACCGCGCTGAGATTTCTCTTCTGGAAAAGAAAAATCAAACCGTGATTTGTTTACTCGTTCAGATTTTTCTTCTTCTTCTTCTTTTAAACAGCGGTAAGGAGAAAAGAAGGTAATTTAAAATGACAAGTGATTTTAATTTTGCATTTTACTCTTTACTTAGCTATTTGGAGTGCTTGGATGGAGAAGATACAACTAGATCTAGAAAAGGCCTTAGCTGAAAGCAGAAGTGAGCCATCGTTTATGGTCTAAACCCTTATTTGTAACACAATTTGGGAATATGTTTTTAAGTTTACCACCATGGGCTCTCCATTCTGAGCCACGATGGTGCAGTGGTTGGAGTGCAGTACTGCAGGCTACTTCTGCTGACTGACAGTGGGATTCACATATATTTACCACCGCTTGGCAAATATGAGTGTGTGCACCTTCCGTGCATGTGTGCGGCCTTCCGCACATGTGCTTTGCTTGCACACACAGAATGAACCGGCTGAATACCACATCTGCTGAGCTACAAATATTCTCTTTTGTTCGAACAAAGGAACTCAGAGATGTGGTTTGCTGTTATTCTACATTTAAAATAATAATATTCTTACATACTTACATACATACTACAGGGGGACATGGTGGCTCAGTGGCTAAGACGCTGAGCTTGTCGATCAGAAAGGTCGGCAGTTTGGCGGTTCAAATCCCTAGCGTGGCGTAACGGAGTGAGCTCCCGTTCCTTGTCCCAGGTTTTGCCAACCTAGAAGTTCTTTTAAAAATAAAGGTAAAGGTTCCCCTCACACATATGTGCTAGTCATTCCCGACTCTAAGGGGCAATGCTCATCTCTATTTCAAAGCTGAAGAGCCAGCGCTGTCCGAAGATGTCTCCGTGGTCATGATTA
Organism: Thamnophis sirtalis; assembly: GCF_051295495.1. Lineage (NCBI taxonomy): Eukaryota > Metazoa > Chordata > Lepidosauria > Squamata > Natricidae > Thamnophis > Thamnophis sirtalis. Next base: position 66,559,706 of record NW_028261390.1, on the reverse strand, counting down.
AATGCCGAAGGTGCACAGAACTCTGTTGCTTTCCCAACAAAGGTGGTTCCTATTTTTCTACTTGCATTTTTAACGTGCTTTTGAACTGCTAGATTGGCAGAAGCTGGGACAAGTAACAGGAGCTCACTCCGTTATGCGGCGCTAGGGATTCGAACCGCTGAACTGCCGACCTTCTGATCGACAAGCTTAATGTCTTAGCCACTGATTTATCATGTCCCTTGGGGAACCTTCACCTTTTATACATACTATTATTTTACAATATTTTACACATTATTCTAACAGCTCTGAATTCCCTGGAGATCCCTCGACAAAACATAAAAGATAGCTTTTTGAGATCAGCTAATAGCAGCTACTTAATTCTCCTCTAGTTGGGCATATTTATGCATAGCAGAATTTAATTCCACCCCTGGAGGTTAGGGTGGCCATCTGAATAAACCTGTTTTCATGAATTGTGTTACACTTATAAAAGTGCAAAGCAACTATCTGCACACAAGACAAGTTTCTATGATGTCTGGCAGTTTGATGGGAGCCATTGGGAGAAAATAGGACATGACTAATGCAACATCAGCATATTTATACTCTGGGGAACTCAGAGCAAACGGAATCTGATGTGTGACCTCTCCGAACTGCGTAGTCCGCAGCAAGCTGTGGTTGAAGAGGATGTGACAGAGATATGAATCACTGGGACTGCTTGTGACTGCTTGATGAGGGAAGACATCCTCTCAAATTTCAACCGCTGGGTTGAAATCTGTAAAAGGCAAATTCCGTTCCACATGGCAGGAGAGAGGACAGCTTTTTTTCCTCTTGATATCTGAAGCCTGGGCAGGTAGTCCTCGACTTACGACCCCAATTGAGTCCAAAATTTCTGCGGCTAAGTGAGACTTCTGTTCAGTGAATTTTACTTTAACCCATTTTATGGTGTTCTTGCCACAAAGGTTAAGCGAATCATTGCAGTCGTAATGTAGCATGCAAAAAAATAATAATACAAAAGTAAGTACTGGTTGTGGCCCACCAGCGGGCAAGCAGAGCTGGCAGTAGATTCGGACAGTGAGGAGGTTGGGGAGGAACCTGGGCCAGTCCTGGAGTCTGGGGAAGGCTCTGATGAGGGCTCTGCATCAGAGGCAGAGAGAGGGGCGGAGCCCTATGCCAGTTATCAGCTGCCTCCAGAGTCAGACATCACTGAGGCAGATGAACAGCTGGAGGCTGTCCCAGTGTGCACACGTGCAAAGTTGCCAGATGTAGGGAATAGCTAAAGAACAGGGGTCGACTTGGGAGTAAGACCAGAGATGGACGGTGAATGGCCCCTCCCAGAGGAAATAAAAGAGAGGGATCGTTAAGGATGTTATGAACTTTCTTAAGGCAGCGGGGGTTATAAAGCTCTTCCAAAGAGGGGAGGGGGCAACCAATGACCCTCTGGGCAATGACGTTTAAATAAATAGGGGCATAAATAAATAAGTAAGTAAGTAAGTAGGTAGGTAGGTAGGTAGGTAGGTAGGTAGGTAGGTAGGTAGGTAGATAGATAGATAGATAGATAGATAGATAGATAGATAGATAGATAGATAGATAGATAGATAGATAGATAGATAGATATGGATGGATGGATGGATGGATGGATGGATGGATGGATGGATGGATGGATGGATGGATGGATGGATGCAGTATGACTAGTCTACATTTGTGGGTTACTTCGATCCCTATTAGATCTTGGGAGATTGAAATAATGAAACTCAAAACTCAGAAGTTGCCCAAAAGATCTACCCATCCATTCACCCATCCACATATCAATAATACTCTAGCCAGATATCATGTCCAAAGAATTAAATAAAAAGCTAAATGTAATCTTAGACGCATGATGTAAAGGGTAAAAATAAAATAAAATAAAAGCTTTTATTGTTCTTATTAAGCTGCCTTCCTTCTCTTTCAGTGATGCCTCCCTTGACCTCAATCCCTGCAGATTTCTTTAATGGGCAATAGTTTATTTATTGAGGTTTATTAATATCTTAAGAAATAGGACCTTTCCTTTCTGTGGAATCAGAAGGACCGTCCACTTATCACCCCAATGTATTAACTGTTGCTACTTTTTTTTCTTTTGTTCTTTTTACACGCCGTGAAAGGAATTCATAAGCTGCTGGTACATTAAAGCATCTACGATCAATATTAAGAGAGGCTTTTAAGCGGGTGCAAGGGACAGAGGGGGCTACAAATGGAGTTGCAGATACATTTGTGCGAGGGGAGGCTGAGTGGTAGGTTGGCATTGAATCTTTCAGGTTTATTCAGGAAAACTAATTCCTCAGCAAACCAAACCAGGCATTAGCTCTTCTTAATAATTCCAATCTCTCTTTCTCTTTCTCAGTCCTTCCTTCCTTCTGTCCTTCCTTCCTTCCTCCTTCCCCCTCCCTCCCCCACTCTGTCTGTCTGTCTGTCTGTCTATCTGTCTGTCTGTCTAATCTATCATCTATCAATCTATCAGTCTCATCTATCATCTATCTATCTATCTATCTATCTATCTATCTATCTATCTATCTATCTATCTATCTATCTATCATCTATCTATCTATCTAATCTATTTATCATCTATCATCTATCAATCTATCAGTCTAATCTATCATCTATCAATCTATCAGTCTAAGATATCTATCTATCATCTATCTATCTATCTATCTATCTATCTATCTATCTATCTATCTATCTAATCTATTTATCATCTATCAATCTATCAATCTATCAGTCTAATCTATCATCTATCAATCTATCAGTCTAAGATATCTATCTATCATCTATCTATCCCATCTATCATCTATCTTTATATATCTATCAGTCTAATCTATCATTATCAATCTATCAGTCTATATCTATCTATCTATCTATCTATCTATCTATCTATCTATCTATCTATCTATCTATCTATCTATCTATCTATCTATCTATCTATCTATCCCATCTATCATCTATCTATCTTTATATATGTATCAGTCTAATCTATCATTATCAATCTATCAGTCTATATCTATCTATCTATCTATCTATCTATCTATCTATCTATCTATCTATCTATCTATCTATCTATCTATCTATCTAATCTATCTATTATCTATCATCTATCATCTATCATCTATCAATCTATCAGTCTAATCTATCATCTATCAATCTATCAGTCTAATCTATCATTATCAATCTATCAGTCTATATCTATCTATCTATCTATCTATCTATCTATCTATCTATCTATCTATTATCTATCATCTATCAATCTATCAGTCTAATCTATCATCTATCAATCTATCAGTCTAATCTATCATTATCAATCTATCAGTCTATATCTATCTATCTATCTATCTATCTATCTATCTATCTATCTATCTATCTATCATCTATCAATCTATCAGTCTAATCTATCAGTCTAATCTATCTATCTATCTATCTATCTATCTATCTATCTATCTATCTATCTATCTATCTATCATCTATCATCTATCTATTTCTTAACTATATATCATCTATCTATCTATCTATCTATCATCTATCTATCTATCTATCTATCTATCTATCTATCTATCTATCTATCTATCTATCTATCATCTATCATCTATCAATCTATCAGTCTAATCTATCAGTCTAATCTATCTATCTATCTATCTATCTATCTATCTATCATCTATCATCTATCTATTTCTTAACTATATATCATCTATCTATCTATCTATCTATCTATCTATCTATCTATCTATCTATCTATCATCTATCTATCTATCATCTAACTATCTATCTATCTATCTATCTATCTATCTATCTATCTATCTATCTATCTATCTATCTATCCCATCTATCATCTATCTATCTTTATATATGTATCAGTCTAATCTATCATTATCAATCTATCAGTCTATATCTATCTATCTATCTATCTATCTATCTATCTATCTATCTAATCTATCTATTATCTATCATCTATCATCTATCATCTATCAATCTATCAGTCTAATCTATCATCTATCAATCTATCAGTCTAATCTATCATTATCAATCTATCAGTCTATATCTATCTATCTATCTATCTATCTATCTATTATCTATCATCTATCAATCTATCAGTCTAATCTATCATCTATCAATCTATCAGTCTAATCTATCATTATCAATCTATCAGTCTATATCTATCTATCTATCTATCTATCTATCTATCTATCTATCTATCTATCTATCTATCTATCTATCTATCATCTATCATCTATCTATTTCTTAACTATATATCATCTATCTATCTATCTATCTATCTATCATCTATCTATCTATCTATCATCTATCTATCTATCTATCTATCTATCTATCTATCTATCTATCTATCTATCTATCATCTATCATCTATCATCTATCAATCTATCAGTCTAATCTATCAGTCTAATCTATCTATCTATCTATCTATCATCTATCATCTATCTATTTCTTAACTATATATCATCTATCTATCTATCTATCTATCTATCTATCTATCTATCTATCTATCTATCTATCTATCATCTATCTATCTATCATCTAACTATCTATCTATCTATCTATCTATCTATCTATCATCTATCTATCTATCATCTATCTATCTATCTATCTATCTATCTATCTATCTATCTATCTATCTATCTATCTATCTATCTATCTATCTATCCCATCTATCATCTATCTATCTATCTATCTATCTATCTATCTATCTATCTATCTATCTATCTATCTATCTATCTATCTATCTATCTATCTATCCCATCTATCATCTATCTATCTATCTATCTATCTATCTATCTATCTATCTATCTATCTATCTATCTATCTATCTATCTATGTCACACTGAGTAATAAAATAATAGAGTTGGAAGGGACCTTGGTAACCTTCTTGTCCAACCCCCTGCCTTTCTGCCTATCCACCCACCCACCCACCGACCCATCCATTTGTTTCCATACCAGTCAAATTTCAATACTTGGTAAGTTTCAGGAAGAGGATAGAAAAATTTATTATGATCCACATGCACTTTCTCTCTATAAAAGAAGTGACTGTATTTTAAGACCTCATAATTCAAAGCCCTTTGCCTGGACTGACAATTCTCCCTCTTCTACTTTTGCCCTCTTCTCTCTGTCTCCCCAGAATGCTTTCCTTTTACATAAATGAAAGAGAAATGGGTTGCATTCTTTTTTATGAGGATGGGATATGGCATGAAGAAATAAAAGTTTGTAACCTCAGCCTGGGTGCAAAATCACACTCTCATTCATTCATTCATTCATTCATTCATTCATTCATTCATTCATTCATTCATATTCTCTCTCTCTCTCTCTCTCTCTCTCTCTCTCTCTCTCTCTCTCCCTCCCTCCCTCCCTCACACACACACACACACACACACTCTCTCTCTCTCTCTCTCACTCACACACACAAATATATGAAGGTTGGAAATAACCTTATATATTTTTCTCTTTATTATATTCTTACTTTTCTCTTTTGTCTCTTTTTTACTGTAATCCTTTTTCTTGTGTCTTCAAATTTATACTGTATGAAATTTAACTGTTATAATTCAACTCTTTAGTAAAATGTTCTCTGTTTGTGTCTGTGTGAGTTTGTGTGTGTAAAGAATTTTAGAGGGCCACTTGAACTGCATATAACATTTATGTCTAATAAATTGTCCTCTGGTGTTGAGTCAGCATCTTCAACAGCAATAATTTACCAAAATTACAAGGGCTCACGTTAAACTGTTGGAAAAGGCCCTTTCAATATGCATATTTGCAAAGGAAAAAAATAATATGTCATTGAATGACAGAGAGCTAGGGCAGAGCATAGAGCTGTTAGCTGTGTCAGTAAACTGGCTGTGGTCCAAGTAAATGGAATTACTATTAAGAGAATAACAGAGTTGGAAGGGACCTTGGAAGTCTTCTAGTACAACCGCCTGCTTAGGCAGGAAATCCTACAGCACTTCAGACGAACGGTTATCCAAACTCTTCTTAAAAACTTCCAGTGCTGGAGCATTCACAACTCCTGGAGGCAAGTTGTTCCACTGATTAATTGTTCTAACTGTCAGGAAATTTCTCCTTAGTTCTAAGTTGCTTCTCTCCTTGATTAGTTTCCACCCATTGTTTCTTGTTCCAACCTCAGGTGCTTTGGAGAATAGCTTGACTCCTTCTTCTTTGGGGCAGCCCCTGAGATATTGGAACGCTGCTATCATGTCTCCCCTAGTCCTTCTTTTCATTCAACTAGACATACCCAGTTCCTCCTATTGCCTTAACCACTATAAGTTACTTCTGCGGTTCAAACCAAAATATATTTAAAGGAGAAAATATCAAAAGGGCCAGTTTAGATTATTTCCTTGCAGTATTTCTACCACTATTAAGTTTGCAGATGATACAAGAGTGATTGGTCTCATACAAGACAACGATGAATCTGCACACAGATGGGAGGTTGAACAACTAGCCTTGTGGTGCGACTTGAACAATCTGGAACTGAACACACTCAAAACCATAGAAATGGTGGTAGACTTTAGGAGAAAAATATCTTACACTACCACCTCTTACAATACTAGACCACACAGTATTAACAGCAGAGACTTTCAACTTTCTAGGTTCTATCATGTTAGGTGTCCATTTTAAGTCTTGAGATAAGACTTAAAATGGACACCTAACATAAAAATGTCATCAAAAAAGCACAACAAAGAATGTTCTTTCTACACCAACTCAGGAAGCTCAAACTGCCCAAAGAGCTGCTGATTCAATTCTACAGAGGAATGATTGAGTCTGTCATCTGCACCTCCATCACTGTCTGGTTTGGCTCTGCAACCCAACAAGACAGACAAAGAATTCAATGGATAATCAGAACTGCAGAAAAAACAATGGCTACCAACCTGCCTTCCATTGAGGACCTGTATACTGCACAAGTCAAAAAGAGGGCTGTGAAAATATCTACCCCTTGGACATCAATTGTTTCAACTTCTACCCTCAAAACAACCGTGGCACAACAAAACCGCGCTCGTCAAAATAGCGGTGATAAAACTGCGTCGCTAAAGCCGCTACGTCATCACCACCGCGACAACAGCACGGTGACAGAAGGGCACTTTAAAACAGCACGGCGGCAGAAAGCCGATTTAAATTAAGGTAAGGGTTAGGATTAGGTTTAGGGGTTTGCTTTAGGTTTAGGTTTAGGTTTAGGTTTAGGTTTAGGTTTAGGTTTAGGGTTAGGGTTAGGGTTAGGGTTAGGGTTGGGGTGCTGAGTGCTTCGGAAGGCGCAGATTTGCCCTCCACGGTTATGTCATCGCGGTAGGGTCGCCTTTTTCCTTAGCGCTTCGGATGACGCGGATTTGCCCTCTGCACTTGTGTCGGCGCGGATAAGGGCTTCGCGGTTTTGTGGTGGAACCCAAAACAACGCTATGGAGCACTGCACACCAGAACAACAAGACACAAGGACAGTTCCCCCCCCCATGCCATCAATCTGCTAAACAACTAATTCCCAGAACAGTAAATAATTTACTAAGAATGCATTATCATTATTATTCTCTTCCTTACTGGTATCTATCTCTTCCCACTTATGATCATAACCAAGTTGCTTGTATCTTTACAATTTATATTGTTTTGTTTTCTAGTATGATTTGATTGCTTATTAATCTTGACTATCACTAAGTGTTGTCCCATGGTGGGATTCAAATAATTTAACAACCGGTTCTCTGCCCTAATGACCAGCTGGGTAGGCAGAGCTCAGTGTTCATGTGACAGAGTGGGCATGGCCAACTCAACGTCACTCACATTGATGGGCACTTTGCCTTAGCTGTTACAATATAATAAGGGTTAACCGGAGAGGCAGTTTGTGTAAGCAGGGCAATAAAGATGAGGCTAGAAACAACACCAGAATGTTTCCTTCTTGCCTTCCTTACAGGATTAGCCCTGTAAAGTGGGGAAAAACAAAATGAGATTTCTTCCAACAACCGGTTCTCCGAACTGCTTAGAAAGTTAACAACCGGTTCTCCCGAATAGGTGTGAACTGGCTGAATCCCACCACTGGTGTTGTCTCTTTTGATTCTTGATGAATATTTTATTCTCCTTATGTATACTGAGATCATATGCACCAGAGACAAATTCCTTATGTGTCCAACCACACTTGGTCAATAAAGAATTTCATTTAGGAAGTTGCTTATGAGCCTCCTCACATCCTAAAGAATCCTCCGCAGAAATGTGAGATTTGGATGGTGTGGTACTGTGACTGAACTACCATGTACAGCCAGAGTGACTTTCTTGGAGGTTACTACTACTAGATTTATGATTGAAGGACTGTAAGGTTGTCAACAGGCTATTTTTCCCCTAGGCTATAAACATAACTCAACTATTTCAGTGATGCAACTAATAGTAAACAAAAAAAAAAACATATATATATCCTGCTGTTCTCAAGAGTTGTTCTGGTAGGAAAGAAAGAGTGTGAAAAAGAAATTATCCTTCAAACCATGTCTCCAGTAGGGAAAAGATGTTTTCTTATATTCTCAAGATAAATCATTTCTTCCTCTTTTTTTTCTGTTTTCAGAGGCATGAATTATATACTTTCTCACATATGAGCCTCTTACTGTTTGGTTGATACTGTTTCCTCTTCTAACCAGAATAGGCACCTCACTTTTTTTATTATTATTTCCTAATAGCCGATAGCCCGGTGTTGCCCGTGTATTTATTTATAGGGGGGAACTATCCGGACCAAATGTAATTTCTAATATTGGATTTTCCCCCTTACCAGAGGGAGCCCCCTTGTGGAGTACTGTAAAACTGTTACCATGACAGCTCTACTGTGCTGTACAGTAGAAGCCATTTTATGGCACAACAGGCTTTATCTTAACAGAACACACACCCCGAGGGGTGTTAGGGGTATCTTACCCCCACTGCATTTTCCTCCAGAGAGTAAGTCATCTGTGCACCTGGTTTGATTGAAATTGCTCAAGGAATTGTACACAGACACACACAAGATTTGAGGGTCAACATTTGCTATTCCTCTAACCGTGAATGCAGGTAGTCCTCAGCTTGCAACCACAATTCCCATTGTTAAGTGAGACATTTGCTTTGCCCCGTTTAATGACTTTTCTTGCCACAGTTGTTAAGTCAATCGCTGCAGTTGTTCAGTTACTAATCCAATTGTTAAGTGAATCTGGATTTCCCATTGACTTTGCTTGCCAGAAGGTTGCTGGGACACAAGCCACCGTCATAAATACGAGTCAGTTGCCAAGCCTCTGAATTTGCATCCCAGGACCAGGGGGCTGCTGTGTTGTAAGTGTGAAAAAGGGTCATAACTTTTTTTTTTCAGTGATGTTGTAACTTTGCATGGTCATTAAACCAACTCCCTATAGTTGGCTGAAGATAATTGTAATGCTTCCTGAGTAGCTGTGGAATTTTAAAGCACAGGTTTGTAATCAGCTATATATATATAAGCTTTGTCTTAGCTTGTAGTTAATTATAATTCCATCACTTTTTTTTTTAAAAAAAATGTGCCTTTTGCACTCAGCTCTACAGCTAAATATACAGAAGCATTTTGTGCCTGAGGCTTTAGAAATGTGTAGCTGCTGAAATTATTGGCATTTTGCTCCTTCCCAACTCACCATCCATTTAATAATTCCTTAGTTGGTCGTGCACACGGCAGAAACTCAATAAATATATGATCTTCAGCATATTCACGTATCCCACTTGTTTTCGTAGGCTTTTCGAACCCCCCCCTCCCCCTTGCAAAGACATTTATAGATATTGGACAGATGTAAACTTTATAGTTTGTAGTAGATCGTTTTAAAAGAAGTTACAGCTTTCATCCTATCAATTCGGAAAGGATTAAATGGTGGCTTTATTGCTCTTCTTGTATTGGGGGCTGCTTTTATGGGTGGTATTAATGTTGTAGCTAACTGTCTGGCCGTTGACCCTAAATAAACAAACAAACAAACAAACAAACAAATGCAGTATTGATAGACCGTAACATTCAAACTTTGATCACAATTCTGGGCAAGATACAAGAACGGCTGAAGATTTGAGGAATAATGAACAACTGGAAAACTGCTGCAAAAAAATGGATCTAGTCAAAATATCAATTTCAGAAAACAAACACAAGTGAAATGGGATGAGCAGGTCAGTCAAAGCTGTCAACTATCAATGGAGGTGATGTAGCAACAGCACTTAAGACTTATATACCGCTTCATATACAGCCTTCTCTAAGAAGTTTACAGAGTCATCATATTGACCCCAGCAACCTGCAAGGATGGAAGGCTGAGTCCATGTCGAGCCCATCAGGATCGAACTCCTGGCAGTGAGCAGTGAGTTAGCCTGCAATATTGCACTCTAAGCACAGCATTGCCACCACAGCTCTTAGGAGGAAAAGGGACAGAATGTGGGAACAGAGTTAAAAGAGGGTTCAGCCTAGAATCCCCATATAGCCACAAGTGATCTAAGTCCAATCTCTCTTGATTTCCATGAACCCTTATCTAACTCCAAACTTAGTCCCTTTTGTTGTGGCCCGCCAGTGGCCAGAAGAGCTGGCTGCAGAGTCGGACTGGGTGGAAGTTGGGGAGGAACATGGACATGTCCAGGAGTCTGGGGAAGTCTCAGACGAGGGCTCTGCATTAGAGGCAGAGTGAGGACCAAGGCCATCTGGTAGTTATTTGCTGCCGCTGGAGCCTCCGGAATCTGACATCAGCGAGGCAGAAGAACAGCGGGAGCCTGTTCCCAGTGTGCGCAAGCGCAGAGCTCCCAGAAGGCAAGAAGAATTAAGAAAACGGGGTCGACTAGGGAGTAAGGCTTGTAGATGATTGGCCCCTCCCATAAGACATACAAGAGAAGCAAACAAGACGTGAGCTTTTGCAGGAAGCAATTAGTTCATCTGGTCGGTTCAAGCTTTAAAAAGTTCCGTTTGACTCTGTGCTAAGTTTGGCCTTACTCTGCATTTGGCAATTAGGTCTCTGGCAGGATTCCAAGGGAGATAAGGTGGGTGTTTATCGACATTCCCCTGAAAGACTGTGGCAACTCGAGCAGACATCTGTCGGAATCTTCACAGACTGTTTGTGAAGCCTTGCGGACTGTGAATGACCATAATTCACAGCCATATATATAAAACAAGGGTTTGGGGACTAAGATTGTGATTTATCCTTTCTCCGGAAGCTTAGGTCAGAGACAAGTTTAGAAGATTCCTATGCATATGTTTTTCAGGAATAAATCTGTTTAATTTAACCTTCATGTGAGGACCTATTCTTTTGCACCTAACAGATAGATGATAGTTTAGTAGAGAGATTGATAGAGTGATAGACAGATAGATACACGTAAGCCACAGAGTGAAAATATATTGCACACATACAAAAAGATAACAACAGAATCCAAAGAGAGGCCAAAGTAGTATTGAGTAGATTCAAATTAGCTAGAATAAACTCCCTTTCAAAACCCATTCAAAATAAATAGAACTACAACTTTTGGCAAAACACACAGAAACAAAGATATGTAATAAAATTTAAAGAATATACAAAGCTGTATTCTTAACAAGAATGTGTAAGTATATGAAAAGCAGGAAACTAAGATATGTGATTTGACTATTTGACGACAAAAATGCAATAATTATTATTGTTTTTTCTTCTATTTTTTCCCCCCACTATTGTTCTACTGTCCATTCAATAAGCAAGCACACGCAAAAAATAAGCTTAATTTCACAACACAATCCAGGCTGGCAAAATTTTAAAAGATTGGGCTGCATTCAACTAGAAAAATAATCACTGCTGTGCTGATACTTATATACTTTCCCCCCCCCCACCCAATTTCCCAAGAAATAATTCATTATTTGAAACCCAAATCCATTTGCTCACAAACCAATAATGATGTTTTTATTTTGCAGAACTCACGAAATTAAGTCAGTATGGGGCGCATTATTTACTTCTTGTGTAATTGAAGTGGGGAAAGGAATAACAGATTTGGGAGGAAAGAAAAGAATTAAATATCTTAACTAAAAATGAGGGGAAATGGCTAATTATAACGAACCGAGAAACAGAACATCTTTCCTATAAAAACTTACAGCTTGGAAGTATTTAATTTGGGGGAGGGGAGACAATGTTATAAACTTGGCAATGGCATCAGCAAAGATAGCAAGAAGTAAATTTATCCTTTGCTTCCCATAACATATCCAATAAAGCAGATTGGAATTAGAAAGAGAGACTAAATCATTTTCTTGCCTAAATGATAATTACTTTCTGGAATTAACATCACAAAATGGGATGATAGCTAGGGATAGGTAAAATATCTCTATTTCTTTTTAAATGAGATTTTTTATGTTCCTATTTTCCTCCAATTGGCCCAACCTTCATATAACTGTATCCATGAAGTCTACAGTGTAGGAAAAAAGAAAAGGCAACACTAGGTTCACAAATACAACTCCCCACCCCCCCTTAGATTCTTATAAATTCTTAGATGCTCAGAATTTCTTAGATTTTTCTTAAATACAGCCGTCCCTTCCTCATTCTTAAACATAGTAGCAATAGCCCTTAGCAATAGGAGTTAGACTTATATACCGTTTCACAGTGCTTTACAGCCCTCTCTAAACTGTTTACAGAGGCAGCCTCTTGCCCCCAACAATCTGGCTCCTCATTTTACCCACCTCGAAAGGACGGAAGGCTGAGTCAACCTTGAGCCTGGTCAGATTATTTCTGCCAAGCTGCTGGCACCTGGTAATTGGCATAAGTAACTTGCAGTCCTATACTCTAACCCAGCGGTCGACAAACTGCGGCTCTGGAGCCGCATGTGGCTCTTTCATCCCTCTGCTGCGGCTCCCTGTTGCTAGTGGTTCCACAATTGATAGGGCTTTCAGTTAGGACAGGTAGAGGAAAAAGGATGCCATGCTAGGAGGAAACTCTATGGTAGGGGAAATGGACTACTGGTCAGCAGAGGAAAAAGGATGCTGTGCTAGGAAGAGACAACTGGTTGGCTCCAGATTTGAATGGGGGGCTTCCGGTTAGGACCTTTGTGTCCCTTTGTGTTTAAAGTTGCCAACACCTGCTCTAACCACTCCACCACCATGGAAACACATCCCTATTCTAATTGATCTGTACATTTGGAAATGATCTATAAATCTAGTAAATTATATAGAAAATGAGACAGAACACATTTCTTCTCCACATATACTGAGGGATGTCACTTATCCCTTATAGGAGTGCAATGGCTCAGTAGTTAAAGATGCTGAACTTGTGAAAAAGAGAGATGACAGCTGAGGTTCGAGACCCAAGGACCACACGATGGGGTGAGCATAGGTGAGTTGTTCCTGGTTCGGCCCGGATCGAGTGAATTGGTAGTGGCAGTGGTGGGATTTGGAGGTTCTCCGAACCAGCCATAATGTTAGCTATGGGTTCTCCCAAACCAGGGAGAATCCCTAGCGGCCCACCTCTGCCTAAGTATGCTATAATATCAATCCATAAACTGTGAGAGCCACAGTCATTAAAAACTATGGATGGATGGATGGATGGATGGATGGAGATAGAAAGATAGATGTAGATGTAGATCAGTGGTGGGTTCCGGATCCCGTTCCAACCGGTATGGTTGGAACGGGCCTGGCCGCGTACAGCACGCCATGCATCTTAGTGCCTCTGTGATGCTCCAGTGTCCACCGTACCAGGGTGTACTGCCTGCAACCCATCACTGATTACATAGATAGATAGATAGATAGATAGATAGATAGATAGATAGATAGATAGATAGATAGATAGATAGATAGACAGACAGACAGACAGACAGACAGACAGACAGACAGACAGACAGACAGACAGACAAATAAAAATAGAGATAGAGATAGAGATAGAGATAGAGATAGAGAGAGAGAGAGAGAGAGAGAGAGATGATAGATAGATAGATAGATAGATAGATAGATAGATAGATAGATAGATAGATAGATAGATAGAATAGATAGATAGATGATAGATATATAGATAGAGATAGATAGGATAGATATAGATAAATGGACAGATAGAGATAGATAGATAGATAGATAGATAGATAGATAGATAGATAGATAGATAGATAGATAGATAGAATAGATAGAATAGATAGATAGATGATAGATATATAGATAGAGATAGATAGGATAGATATAGATAAATGGACAGATAGAGATAGATAGATAGATAGATAGATAGATAGATAGATAGATAGATAGATAGAGATAGATAGATAGATAGATAGATAGATAGAGACAGACAGACAGACAGACAGACAGACAGACAGACATAGCTATACAGATAGAGACAGAGACAGAGACGGATGGACGGATGGACGGATGGATGGATGGATAGATACACAGATGATAGATAGATAGAGACAGAGACAGAGACATATAGATATATAGATATATAGATATATAGATATATAGATATATAGATATATAGATATATAGATATATAGATATATAGATATATAGATATATAGATATATAGATATATAGATATATAGATATATAGATATATAGATATATAGATATATAGATATATAGATATATAGATATATAGATATACAGATAGAGATAGATAGATAGATAGATAGATAGATAGATAGATAGATAGATAGATAGATAGATGGAGAGGGAGAGAGAGAGGGAGAGGGAGAGGGAGAGGGAGGGAGAGAAAGAGAGAGAGAGAGAGAGAGAGAGAGAGAGAGAGAGAGAGAGAGAGAGAGAGAGAGAGAGAGAAATAACTATGGTGGATTAATCACGTTTCTGACAAATCCTTTTCTAAATTGTTTAAAAGTGGTTTTTAAAAGTATAAGCCCAATCATTCTAAAGATTTAGAATTATTGCTGTTATTTAAATGAAATATTCACTTTTTGTTACATTTCCATTCAGCCGGAGATACAGTAATCAAAGTTTTTTTTTGGGGGGGAGACATTTTATTTTTATTTCCCCCCCCCTTTGGTAGGTTAAGAGGCCATCGGTGCAATTTAATTACCAATTATTGCAGGATGGATATTTCGTATAATTTCCCCCAAACCATTAGGGTTAATTAGGGTGCACTGAACCTCTTGTTCATCAACCTGGTGAATTCATCATTGTTGCAGTCTCTTTTGTTTTGATCTTACTGGGCAAGAAAATAAAAAAAGGATAATTATAACCAGCGTATGCAATGTATGCCCGATCCGTGGTGGCACAGTGGTTAGAGCGCATTACTGCTGGCTACTTCTGCTGATTGCCGGCTGCCTGCAATTCAGCAGTTCAAATCTCACCAGGCTGAAGGTTGACTCAGCCTTCCATCCCTTCCAAGGTTGGTAAAATGAGGACCCAGATCATTGGGGGCAATAGGCCTGATTCTGTAAACCGCTTAGAGAGGGCTATAAAGCATTGTGAAGCGGTATATAAGTGCAAGTGCTATTTCTATAGCTAGTGCAGGGATGTCAAACTTGTGGCGTCATGTTGTCATCACATGATGTATTGTGACTCCCCCCGCCTTCTCTAAACCTGGGATGGCCATGGCCAGCATGTGACACATCTGGGCCATGGGTCATGAGATTGACGGTTCCACCACAAAACCGCGGTAGACTAAAGCGCGCTCGACGAAAGCGCGTACGTGACGTCATCACAGTGTGACAAAAACAGCACGCTGTGAGCGGGAAACTTAAAAATAACGCGAAAACCTTACCCTAACCCCCCCAAACCTAACCCTAAACCTAACCCTAAGCCTAACCCCTAACCTAACCCTAAACTTAACCCTATACCTAACCCTTAACCTAACGCTAACCTAACGCTAACCCTTAACCTAACCCTAAACCTAACCCTAACGCTTAACGTAACCCTAAACCTAAACCTAACCCTAACCCTTAACCTAACCCTTACCCTAACCCTAAAGCTAACCCTTACCTTTATGTGAATCGGCTTGCTGTAAAAGGGCTTTTTAAAGCGCCCTTTTTTTTCTGCGGTCGTATTTGTCGCGCTGCTGATGACGTCAGGTACGCGCTTTAATCGGGCGCGCTTTAGTGGACCGCGGTTTTGACAGGTCACGGAGATTGACACCCCTGGTCTAGTGAATATCACTTCAGTATCTCTATTTGAACTTCTATCAGCAAATGACATTCTTTAAAAATGTGGTCTTTTTCCCCCCCGAAACTCAAGGATAGATTAGTAGTGTGCCCCACAGGATGTACGGATTTTTTCCTGCCCTTTTCCATTACTTCGAGGTTGCTATTATTTGTAGGCATTGTACTACTTTTAATAGCGAGCTGCCCCTAATCCATTCATCCCTTAAGAAAAACCTAGATCCTTTTCAGAAAGATGCAAATCTGTTTTGTACGTCTTGATTTTAGTGCTGGTGGCTAATGTAATAATGGAAAGCTCCTGTTTTCCATCTTTCTGCTCCTAGATATTAAATCTTCAGATATAATAATAGATAAAAAGCTCATATGCTACGCTCAACGACAAAAAAAGCTTTAAGAACATTACTGCGCACCGTAGGAAGCCCCTGCTAACAGCAGCATCTCAAATATTTCTATGACCGTATAATCAAATAAATGCACTGTATTCTTGGTGCAGTCATCATCTGCAAGATTTCTGATCACCTTCATCTCATCCAAATTGTTCCTATTCACTAACTTTAGAAAATAAACACACACACACACACACACACACACACACACACACACACACACAAATGCACACACCTGATCAATTGCATCTACTTCAGCAAATAAGCCAGATATGGGCTTTTCCTGGTTTTGTTTTTTACACTTTCTTTGTGCAATGAAATGGAACAGAAGTTGGTTTTTGTTGTAGATAGATGATAGATAGATAGATAGATAGATAGATAGATAGATAGATAGATAGATAGGAGAGAGAGAGAGAGAGAGACAGAGAGACAGAGAGAGAGAGAGAGAGACTTGTTTCCCCAAAAATAAGACAGGGTCTTATTTTCTTTTAGCCCCCAAAATAAGCACTTGGCCTTATTTTTCAGGGAGGTCTTATTATTTTTGAGGTGAAGGTGGCGGCGAGTGTGGTCACCTCATGGCTGCTGCTGTGTTGCAATATTTTTGGGGGTGGCTTATTTTCAAGGGAGGGCTTATTT
Organism: Thamnophis sirtalis; assembly: GCF_051295495.1. Lineage (NCBI taxonomy): Eukaryota > Metazoa > Chordata > Lepidosauria > Squamata > Natricidae > Thamnophis > Thamnophis sirtalis. Next base: position 66,542,664 of record NW_028261390.1, on the reverse strand, counting down.
TAGTGCATGCGCTCAAAAGCACAATTGGGCTTATTATCCGGGGAGGTCTTAATTTCGAGAAAACGGGGCGGGAGAGAGAGAGACAGAGAGACAGAGATAAAGATTATAGAGATAGAGAAAGATGGTAGAGATAGAGAGATAGAGATAGATAGAGATAGAGAGACAGAGAAAGATGATATAAAGAGATAGAGAGATTAGAGATAGAGAAAGATGAGAGAGAGAGAGAGAGAGAGAGAGAGAGAGAAAGATGATAGAGATAGATAGATAAGATAGATAGATAGATGATAGATAGATAGATAGATAGATAGATAGATAGATAGATAGATGATAGATAGATAGATAGATAGATAGATAGATAGATAGATAGATAGATGTAGAGAGAAATAGAGAGAAAGATTAAAGAGAGAAAGATTAGAGAGATAGAGAGATAGATAGAGAGATAGAGAAAGATGATAGAAATATAGAGAGATGTCGGAAAGCTAAGAGTTTCCTGCTGGGTTTAGGCAGATGCATCCAAAAGAATAAAATTATAATCAGTGCCAAAGGACCCTCTTTTATTGAAGATAAACAAGAACACAGATCTTCTACAATGCTTAATCAAAGGCAACAATAAAATGGTTAATTAACCAGACCTTTCCACATTACTGCTTTAGCAAGCGCCTCTTAAAATATAGACCTGATATAAGCAAGCAATAATAGAGCCTTCCCTCTAATTTATAACAAATATGTATAAATCCCATCAGATGTTCAGGGTTTCTCTATATCTGTGTTACTGGGAAATTGATTATCAGGATATGAATCTTCACAGCTGACTAGGGAAACCTGTTGCTTTCACCAATGTTGATCCAGATTACCATATTCTTTAAGTGGAGACATGGATTCTTATCAAACAAAGGAGCAAGGAATCTGTCAGATTAATTATGGCTATGCCCCACTCTGATTCCAAGGCTAAACAACAACAACAAAACCTTGCTTCAAAGCAAAAATGATTAAGGGTTTCAGAGGTGTTTATTTATTTCAATTAATATGGCTGCCCATTTCACTAATTCAACTTTAAGCAGACAATAGGAGTTAAAATATGGACACAATGAATATTGAAATAGATGATTAGGAGACTGGAGGCTAAAACATATGAAGAACGGTTGCAGGAACTGGGTATGTCTAGTTTGATGGAAAGAAGGACTAGGGGAGACATGATAGCAGTGTTCCAATATCTCAGGGGCTGCCACAAAGAAGAGGGAGTCAAGCTATTCTCCAAAGCACCTGAGGGCAGAACAAGAAGCAATGGGTGGAAACTAATCAAGGGAAGAAGCAACTTAGAACTGAGGAGAAATTTCCTGACAGTGAGAACAATTAATCAGTGGAACAAGTTGCCTCCAGAAGTTGTGAATGTTCCAACATTGGAAGTGTTAAAGAAGAGATTGGATTACCATTTGTCTGAAATGGTAAAGGGTTTTATGCCTAAGCAGGGTTTGGACTAGAAGACCTCCAAGGTCCTTTCCAACTCTGTTATTCTATTCTATTCTATTCTATTCTATTTCCTATTCTATTCCAGTCTAGTCTATTCCCATTCTATTCTATTTCCTATTCTATTCTATTCTACTCTACTCCTACTCCATTCTATGAGAGAGAGAGGAAGATCAATTGATGTATCATCCATCTGATTATAATAACATATGCATTATTTGCATGTTTTCCTTTCTTCCTTCCCTCCCTCCGTCTTTCTCTTTCTTTCCTGGTTGAATAAAAAGGACACAAAGAGTGAAGTGAGAACATAGAACAGGTTGGAATCAAATGTAATCTTTCTGGACAGCAAATCCAAAGGAAGTAAAGCCTTATCTATATTGGTTTCAAAGTTTATCAGAAACAGCTTTCAAAAATAAAGTATAATTTAGAATCCACCCCACCCCCCCGGCCCCACCAAGAGAATTTTCCTTGAAACTCTTTTTTAACTCTCAGGATATTTCTCAGTTCTTTTCGTATGGAAAGTGCCTTTTCTCTTCCTTCAAATTTTGGTTCAAATTGAAATTCAGGACCCTCCCCAAAGGTCGGCTCAACGAGACAGATAGCCTACACATGTAATAAACAAACAAACATACGTTAGCAATGACATGTGTCTGTCTTCCTGTATTTTCGGCTGTGTTTTTGCACTAAAACCAAAAAGCTCTTCTATCACAAGCTGCAGATTTCCAGCAAGCACATTCTGGGTGTGTTGAATTATGTATCACGGCAGATCTGTTCATCTGGAACATGGTTTCTGTACAGAATTTTTTTTTCTTTTTTTAAAAAAAAAGTCAAATAGAGTAAAATGCATGATAAAGAATAATGTTCCTCCGGGGGGAGTGGGGGAGAATAATTTAATAGCATCATTACTACGCCTACGCCGAAGTGTTGAAATGCAATTCTCAATGAGTCACAAGAGACTATATTGGGTATTCAGTTGTTTTGTATTGTTCTAATTTTATTTTATTTTATATATATTTAAAAAAAAAACTGAACTCAAGGATCATTTGAGAAGATAGATGCAATGTCCAAGGATCTGTTTTGTTGTTGTTTTTAGAGACAGCAACTTCACCTGGAGAGCTTCTTAGAGATTGCAACATTCTAAACTTTCAACCTTTTGTGCCAAAAGGCATTTCAAGAAACAAACAAACAATGGAAGGAACATAATTCAGCTCTATGACTGCCATGGTAATAAATCATGGATTTCTTCACGCAAAAAAGTCCCCCTCCTTTCCCCCCAGCTTGACCCATTCACAGAGTTCTTAGCCAGCCTTAAGGTAAAGTTAAGGTTTCCCTCGCAAATATGTGTTAGTCATTCCCAACTCTAGGGGGCAGTGCTCATCTCTGTTTCAAAGCCGAAGAGCCAGTGCTGTCTTAAGACATCCCCATGATCATGTGGCCGGCATGGCTAAATACCGAAGGCACACAGCACGCGGTTACCTTCCCACCAAAGGTGGTCCCTATTTTTCTACTTGAGTTTTTTTTACGTGCTTTCGAACTGCTAGGTTGGCAGAAGCTGGGACAAGTAACGGGAGCTCACTCGGTTACGTGGCGCTAGGGATTCGAACCGCCAAACTGCCAACCTTTCTGACCGACAAGCTCAGCGTCTTAGCCACTGAGCCACCGTGTCCCTTTAGCCGGCCTTAGAATCCCTATATGAGAATGTCAATATCTACAGAACTTCACTTCCTAATTGAAATGCTGGTCTATATTCTTCCACGGGAAAAAGCTCTGGAAGAGTTTTGCAATACTTGCTTTCCTTTCAACAAGTAAATGGAAACATTTCTATTTTGAAAAAAGAAAAGATATCCTCTGGGAATATTCTGTGCAGCTTGCTCCATCCTAGCCAGAATTGCTAACTCCAATGCTGTCTTTTCTCAATTGCTTCTCAACAGGCAGCTCAAACAGTAGAATGAGCATTCCTCTCTCCCTCCCCCTCTCCCTCTCACACATATACACATCTTCCAAGTGCTTGTTAGAAGGTTATGCAATTCCATGTGTTTTCTTAAATGGTAAATAGCCGGCACCAAGCACCGACGGCTTATACAGAAATACATTCGAGCAATGAAGCAAAGTTTTGTGGCAAACACACCCTTCCTATTTATTTTATTTAGATGTGTGTAGGACACAGGATCCCTTACAGCAGTGGTCTCCAACCGTGGCAACTTTAAGACTTGTGGACTTCAACTCCCAGAATTCCTCCTCCAGTCATGTCGGCTCAGGAATTCTGGCATTGAAGTGTGCAAGTCTTAAAGCTGTCAAGTTACAAGACCCTTGCACCCCTAACCCTTTAGAAAAAAAACCCAGGGGTGTTCAAACTTGACAACTTTAAGACTTTAAGTTTTAGATAGGACTCTTAGAGGCGGGTGGGACGATTGGTGAGCCAGCCAATCAGTGGGCGGCATGCGGGGTAAGCATGGTGCAGACGGGTGGGGGGAGGGAGCTGAAACCGGTTCTAAACGGCACGGTAGATTTGTGGAACCTCTTCTATAGAAGAGGTTAGAACTGGCAGGAACCCACCCCACCCCTGGGATTCATGTACAATGAGCAGAGTCCCCCCGCCCCAAGGCTGTATGCTCTCTCCACTTCTCTTCTCTCTATATGCCAATGACTGCATCTCAAAAGATCCATCTGTTAAACTACTGAAGTTTGCAGATGATACAACAATGATTGGTCTCCTTCGAGACAACAATGAAACCACATACAGATGGGAGGTTGAACAACTAGCCTTGTGGTGCGACTGGAACAATCTGGGATTGAACACACTCACAAACCGTAGAAATGGTGGTAGACTTTAGGAGAAACCCTCCCATATTACCCACCTCTTACAATACTAGACAACACAGTATCAACAGTAGAGACCTTCAACTTTCTAGGTTCTATCATATCTCAAGACCTAAAACGGACACCTAACATCAAAAACATCATCAACGAAGTGCAACAAAGAATGTTCTTTCTGCACCAACTCAGGAAGCTCAAACTGTCCAAGGAGTTGCTGATTCAGTTCTACAAAGGAATGATTGAGTCTGTCATCTGCACCTCTCTAACTTTCTGGTTTGGTTCTGCAACCCAAGAAGACAGACACAGAGGATAATTAGAACTGCAGAAAACAACAATTACCATCAACTGATTTGATTGCTTATTTCTACCCTAGGACTCTCATTAAATGTTGTACCTTATGATTCGTGACAAATGTATCTTGTATTTTTTTATGTACACTGAGAACCTATGCACCAAAGACAAATTCCTTGTGTGTCCAATCACACTTGGCCAATAAAGAATTTTATTCTGTCCTCTCCTGTCCTCTCCTATCTGCATTCTATTAAGTATTGGAAGACTGTTATCATGTCACCCCTTGTCTTTCTCTTTGCTGAACTAGGCATACTTAGTGCTTTCAACTGCTCATCAAGAGCCGAGGTGGCGCAGTGGTTAAATTCAGCACTGCAGTTCAGCAGTTTGGCTGTTCAAATCCCACCAGGCTCAAGGTTGACTCAGCCTTCCATCCTTCCAAGGTGGGTAAAATGAGGACCCAGATTGTTGTTGGGGGTAATATGCTGACTCTGTAAACCGCTTAGAGAGGGCTGAAAGCCCTATGAAGCGGTATATAAGCCTAACTATTGCTATTAACTATTGCTATCATATGGTTCTGTCTCCAGACCACCTTTAACAATCTTTGTGGCTCTTCTTTGCACTCTTTCCAAGGTCTCAGCATCTTTTTTTTTTTGTATCATGGGTACCCAGAATTGGATGGAGTATTAAAGGTTTGGCCTTACCGGTCAAGATCACTTATTGTGATCTTGAACTATCCCTGTGTCAATGCAACATAGGAATGCATTAGCTTTGGGGGGTAGATTACTAGCCGAAATTAATGCAGCTGTATTTAAAGCATTCCTATATAATTTGGCTTATTTTTTGGAGGATAATTACAACGAAAAAAACGTGAGCAGTTATTATTTTGTTTATCGTGTGACCTGTCAAGAGAGGCAATTTGTGCAAAACAAGCATCACACACAAGACTGGGACTGTTTTCCAGGTTCGCCTGTGGCCGTCGGATTGTGCTAATTTTGCACAAAACAAGGACAGGATTTAGAGAGAAGAAATTATTCTAAATGACAGGCTCGAGCCGAGTCAGTAAAGGCCACATTCCAGCAAGAAAGAGAAAGGAGAAAGGAACCAGCAGCAACATCCTTGTTAAAAAAAAGAAAGAAAAAAAACCACAAGCTCAGCACATAACTAAAGTTAATAGAACCATTTCTGTCACATGTCAAACTATGAAAAATACCAAAGGACAGAAATATCACAGTGAAGGGAAAGAGAACAGGAATATAGGAGGACAGACTGCATTCCAAGCAAAAAACACTCTGCCACAAGCTAGATAGTCAAATGCATGGAATACTGGACAGGTACAGCCAAGATCTATTACTACTACTACTATTATTATTATTATTATTATTATTATTATTATTATTATTATTATTATTATTATTATTCCAAATTGCTATAATTGTTTCCCAATTATAAGCTGTGGTCTCATCACATAATGTAATTCTGGTTTCTTATCCTGGCGGTGTCTTATTTGGTCTTGGTTATATCCCAGTCCAGAAGCTACCTGTTCTGACCTAGGCTTCCCCAAAAAGCATGGAGCAGATTCCTGGTCCAAGACAAAAAACCCTTTTATGAAACAAATGTGAATTCCTCTCATTCACATTCAGTAAAGGCCTGGCAAACCGTCTTTCAATGGGATATTTATGATTACAGACCTTATCTATCTTGGAAAGCTGCCATGTAAATATTTTTTTCCAAATGAGGTGCTGTGCAAGGAAAGACTTTGGCACAGAGTCTCTGAGATTCACGGACAGATCTTCACACTCCTCAAACGAATGAACGAACAAATTGTTTCCTGCAAAAGCCGAGCACATATGTGTGAGAGGAACCTTTACCTTTAGTCAAAGCAAAACACTTTCTCAAGACTTTCTCCTGGGAACCAAAGACAGTCTCACACCTGGCCGAGAGAAGGAGGAGTGACCAGTGGTCAGACCAATGGATGTCGCCTTGATTGGGCCATGTGACTGATTGTTTGGGATTGAGGGAAAAACATTTATTTTTAATTCGGTGAAAACCAAGAGTTGGTTTTCACTAGATATGTGCCAATATGATTTTCCCAATAAAGCTATTCTTTGAGGCTATTCTTTGAGGACTTCATCTGCCTCGGAGTTTTCACTTGCAATGGATTTATTATTTGGAACCCTGAGAGACATATTACTTTTCAAGGACTGGAGATGTCATGTCAAGGTGTATTTAGACAGATCTAAGCCGAGAAAATTTCAGGCAGAATAACAGAATAGCTCGCTCTGTGGTAGGCCATCCAGGGTGAGATGGGTAGCTACATAAACCTGACTAATAAATATATAACTTTCAACTACCATATTTTTGGAGTATAAGACGCACCAGAGTATAAGACGCACCAAGATTTTGAAGACGCAAATTGGGGAAAAAAAATTTGCACTCTGCAAACCTCCCCAAAATGGCCCGTTTTTCACAAAAATGGCCCTGGTTCCCCCCCCCAAAAAAAGCGCAGGAATAGCTCTTAGGAAGCTTATCGAGTGATCCTGGGGGCTGGGGAGGGCAAAAACGAGCAAAAAAATGGTCCATTTTTGCTCATTTATGCCCTCCCCAGCTCCCAGGAACTCTCTGAAAGACTCCTACAAGCTATGTACAGCCATTTTGGTGAAGGGGCAGGATTTCAGGAGGCAAAAAAATTGCTTTATTCAGTGTATAAGATGCACCCAGATTTTCAGCCTCTTTTTTAGAGCCAAGGTGGCGCAGTGGTTAAATGCAGCACTGCAGGCTACTGCTAGATCAGCAGGTCAGCGGTTCAAATCTCACCGGCTCAGGGTTGACTTAGCCTTCCATCCTTCCGAGGTGGGTAAAATGAGGACCCAGATTGTTGGGGGCAATATGCTGACTCTCTGTAAACTGCTTAGAGAGGCCTGAAAGGCCTATGAAGTGGTATATAAGTCTACTGCTATTTTTGAGGGAAAAGGGTGCGTCTTATACTCCAAAAATACGGTATATAAACCGCATGCCTAGCAATATGAAAAGATGGTATCTAAGACTCACCCTCTCTGTCTCTGTCTCTGTCTCTGTCTCTCTCTCTCTCTCTGTCTGTCTCTCTCTCTCTATCTCTGTCTCTCTCTGTCTCTCTCTATCTCTGTCTCTCTCTGTCTCTCTCTCTCTCTTTCTCTGTCTCTCTGTCTCTGTCTGTCTGTCTGTCTGTCTCTCTCTGTCTCTGTCTCTCTCTCTCTCTCTTTCTCTTTCTCTGTCTCTGTCTCTGTCTCTCTCTTTCTCTGTCTCTCTCTGTCTCTGTCTCTGTCTCTGTCTCTGTCTCTGTCTCTGTCTGTCTCTGTCTCTGTCTCTCTCTGTCTCTCTCTGTCTCTCTCTGTCTCTCTCTGTGTGTGTGTGTGTGTGTGTGTGTGTGTGTGTGTGTGTGTGTGTAAGCACATTGCAGAAGTAATGTGTGTAGCATAGCAAACAGCACCCTCAAGGAAAGCACAAGAGGGACCTGGCAATTTCCATTATCTCCAAGAACACAAAACACAAACGAAAAGGAAATTCTTTCATAGGACGCGTCACACTGGAAACAAAATTACTGCCACTTAAGACTGCATAAGAATGTAAATTGCCTTAGAACTTAGCCTTGTCCTCTTCCCCCTCCCTCCTTTTTTCTTTTAAGATGCACATTATGCATGCTTCAGAGTTTTGCCCTCAAGAAAGTACCATCAGCCAAAAGAGATGTTCAGCTAAGCATTCTTGCTAGATTTCAGGGCTGAGCTTCAGAAACTTAAAGGTCCTGGTCTAGCTACACAATTCTATTTTCTATTGTATCCTTTTTTTTCTTTTCCGGGTGATTTCAAAGCATCTACTGTAGGTCAGGGATGGCAAACCTTTTCGGCACCGAGTGCCCAAATCAAAACATCTGTGCATGTGTGTGCGTGTGCATGCACCAGAGTGTGGAAAATCAAAAGACCAACTGGCCGGCACTTACATGTCTGGTTTTTATTTTGCCATTTTCAGGCTGTTTTTCAGGCCAAAAATGACTGGAAAATGGCCCCACAAATGCCCCAGAAAATGGCCTGGGTTTGGGGCATTTTCGGGGCATTTTCAGGCTGTTTTGGGGGGCATTTTCTGCCATTCCAGCACCTATGAAGCTGGCCGGAGCGCCTGTGCATGCCGGAGGTTCCACCACAAAACCGCACTCCACTAAACTGCACCCGACTAACTGCGTTGCTGACATCATCAACAGGGCGACAACAGCGCGGAGACAGAAGCACACTGTAAACCCTAAACCTAAAATTAACCCATAACCCTAACCCTAACCCTTATCTTAACCCTAAAGCTAACCCTAAACCTAACCCTAAACCTAACCCTTACCTTAAGTTGAATCGGCTTGCTTTCAAAGCGCTATTTAAAGCACCCTTCTTTCTCCATGCTGGCTGTTGTCGCCCTGTTGATGATGTCAGTGACGCGGTTTAATCGGGCGCGGCATAGTCGAGTGCAGTTTTGATGGGTCACGCATGCCGGAAACCAGAAGAACAGCTGGCGATGGTGTGCCACCTCTGGCACATGTGCTATAGGATTGCCATCATGGTTCTAGGCATTTTCCCCCATCCAGATTGCTTGTTGTTTTCAAATGAAGGACACTTGAAACCATAGAGTTACATCCATCTCTACTAAGAAATAACTGTGGGGGATCTTACCTAGAGGGGTTTGAATCCTTAATTTTAAATTTGAATTCGGTTCTCAGTAACAGATCACTAGCCCATCCGGTCACATGGGTGCAAGCCACTCCCACAAAGGAGGCCACACCCACAGAGTAGGTTGGAACAATTTTTGAAACCCACCACTGTGTGGAATACAAGAAGAGTAAAAGTGCCCCCTCCGAGGAGCACACTTACTACTTAAAGCAGCTGAAAGCACAATATAATTAATTCAATTCAGAATAGAGCTGGAAGGGACCTTGAAGGTCTTCTATTTAGTCCAACGAAGCAGAAGAGCCTATAGTATACCATTTCAGATGGCCATCCAGTCTCTTCTTTAAAACCTCCAGTGATGAAACATGTAGAACTTCTGGTGGCCAGCTGTTCCACTGGTTAATTGTCCTCACTGTTAGGAAGTTTCTCCTTAATTCCAGGTTAGATCTCTCTTAAAGAATCTTCCATCTGTTACTTCTTGTTTTGACTTCAGATGATTTGGAGAATAAGTTGACCGCCTCTTCTCTGTGACAACTCCTCAAATATTAGGTGACTGTCACGTCACCCCAATCTTTGACATTGTTACACAAGACCTATCCTGTTCCTGAAAGTGTTCGGCATAAAGTTTAGTCTCCTTATCATCTCTGTTACTCTTCTCTGCACTCTTTCTACAATCTCAACATCTTTTTTTTTTTGTAGAATAAAGAATTCTATTCTACAAGCTATAATATAGTAGCTCCAATGACTTGCATCATCTAAGCCAAGGACAAAGAAATCTCATTCTGGGGCTTATTATTAATTATTACTGATTGTTAATATTGTAAGATTAGAGAATCATCATTAATGCAATGAATATTGTAAATCTTAATTGTAATTATACAGAGATGTTTGTACCCAGATGACACACTGTTTAATGCAGGGGTGGGTTCTGGCGGGCCTTACTGCTGGTTTGCTAATGGCCGCGCACATGTGCAGTACAATAAGAATTTTTGAACAGAACAGAAAAGAGAATATAAAATATATAAGTATATATCTAAGACCGAGACATAAAGGGAGGGGAAGATATAGTTAGGTGTTCTGACCCCCTCCTTTGTCCAGGAACGAAAGCCAAAACAAACCTAAAAGAGAATGTTTTTTAATCAGTCCAGATTCTCGTTGGCTGCAAGCCCAAAATAAACAAAGAGATAAGCACTCTGGCAGCAAGTCCTACAAAACTAAGCAACAATGCAAACAAGCTCTCACAGCAAACCAATTCTCCAAGTTGGTTTCTCTTAATCGTGAATGTTGACTCCTGCAAACAGGGCGTGGCACAAGCAGTCTCTTTTATAATCAGGAGAGGATCTTAATAAGCATCAGCTAAGCGTAATCATCTTGTATAATTACACAGTTGTTCTTGCCACCGAGTAGCCCTTCGATGGCGTGCATCCTGAAACAACTCACAAGTGTTTTCCGGATCACTCCCTCTGATCTAACGCCCTGGTGCCACCTGGTGGCCAACCAGTCTCTCCTCACCCAGCTCAGAGTCGGCACCCTATCCAGGGTCCTCCACCTCCTCCAGGGCCGACTCATAAGACCCCGTCGGAGTCTGGCGGCAACTCCAATGGCTCCTGCCGGGCCACAATAGTTAGGATAGTTTAGTGAAGGTAAGGGAATAAGAAATGATATCAAATTATATTTGGGTTTGCAGAAATACCATCCCAAGGAAACATAAACTCTGAAAGAGACACCTACAACAATAGAAAAAAGTTAGGGAGGGAGGGGAGAGAATGAAAGGAAGACGGGGGAAAGAAGAAAGAAGTAAGGAGAGGAGGATGGAAGGGAGAAGAAGAGAGGGTAGGAAGGGGAAGAGGAAGAGTAGGAGAAGGAGAAAGGGAAGGGAAGAAGGAAGGGAAAGGAGAGGAGAGGAGGAAGTAGGGAAGGGAGGGAGAAAAAAAAAAGGGAAAAGAAGGTGGTGTTACAACCGGAGGAGGGATGGTAAATAAAGCAACCCTCTCTGAAATCTCTCTGATTTCAAACAAATGTCTTATAAGCAGGGGATCCTTTCTATTCTAGCCATCTGGAAAATGCCAGGAGACATAAGGGGAACATAAAACCTTATTACCGGCATAACTCCACCGTATAAACAAGCAAAACCCTGCTTCAATGGGCTGGCATCTTATCATTCCCACACTCCTTAGGAATGAGTAAACACCGACTCCCTTTTAAAAAAAAATGCTCTCTGTATCCCACATTCTCGCAAATCAAAATTCTCATTCTCTTCAAATCAAGAGGACATTAAAAATTAAAGTCAGGGTGCGCAGGTCCGTACCAGTTTTAGCACACCTATATAGGTAGTTCTCGATTTACGACAATTAACCCCCATTTTTTTTTGTTCCTACGTGAGATGGTTGTTAAGAAAATTTTGCCTCATTTTACAACCTTTCTTGCCACAGTGTTTAAATAAAATCACTGTGGTTGTTAAGTTGGTTAAGTGGATTTGGTTTCGTCCTTTTACTTTACTTGTCTGAAAGTAAACAGGGACAGATTTGGAAGGGATCTTGGAGGTCATTTAATCCAACCCCCGTGCTCTTGTAGGAGACCTGTTCTGACCCCCTTCATTCCACACCAAAGCACACTCCGAGCCAGAGATAAATTACAACATTTAATTAACAGACAGACAAGTCCTTTGCAGCAACCCAGCACAGACAGGCTTAGACAGCAATAAACACAGATAAGGGTTGGCAGCAATCCAGCCTGCCAAGCTGATACAATGTTCTCCGACATTCGATTCTGTGTTGACTTCTGCAAAGAGGGGTGTGTGCACAAGTAGCCTTTTTATAGTCTGGAGTGGAGCCTAATGACCACCAGCTGAGTGTAATCACCTCCTGTAATTGAGTAATTGTTCCTGATGCCTAGTAGCTCTTCAATGGCGTGCATCCAGGAACAACTCACTACTGGCTCACTCTCCTTTGTCTCCTACCCACTGGTCCAAGGCTCAGGTACCTCCTGGTGGCCAACCAGCCTCTCTGTGCCCTGCTCGGAGTCGGAACCCTGTTAATGATCCTCCACATCCTCCAAAGCCGACTCAGCGGGCCCCTCACTGTCGGAGTCTGATGGCAGCTCCAACGGCACCTGCTGGGCCACAACAGAGACCTATAATATTTTTAATAAATGGATGCTCAGTCTCTTCTTGAAAGCCTCCAGTGATGGGGCAGCCACAAGTTAGAATGTTCAAATTATTAGACTTATGTTTTAAAGACTGCTTTTGGCGTTGTGCTAGACAACTTAACAAAATGAAGAAGCTTTTTAAAATAAATGCTTGATCTGAAGAGGTGCTATTGTATCTTCTTTTAAATAGCAGAGAATAACTATACTTCCAGAAAGCCACATCAATTTTAACAGCGTCTGTACAAGTATAGTCTGAAATATAACACTACAAACAGTGTATGTCGTTTGTATTGTTTGCAGCAAGGAGGAAAATTGCTGGGAGGCAGAGACAGAATTCCCCCCCCCTTGTTTTCCTCCCCAAAAGCTAGGTGCATCTTATACTTCGGAGTATCTTATACTCTGAAAAATATGGTACCTGCCTGTTGCCATGCAATCTGAATTTTGATCATGTGATCACGAGAGATGCTACAATGAGCATAATTGTGAAGAACAGTCCTAAGTCCCTTTTTTTTCAGTACTGCTGTAACTTTGAGCTAAACAACTAAACAAATGGTTTCTCTTGGTTTATATTTCTCAGATAAACTACCCATTTTGTCAGACCTGGCTTGCTGGTTCTGCTGCTTGTTTGAAATTTGCAATATCTTCTGGAGGGGAAAATAATAATAATATGACAAGTGGGTGCTTGATTACTGAGAGTCACTCCAAAGGTACATCTAAGTACATTTGAAAAGATAGACAGGTGCGAACTTGTGTCAGAATAAATACTTGGAACATTGTATGCCAGATTAAAATAGAACAGAACCAGATAAAATAATTGTCTTCTCTCCATGTGAGAGGGAGGAAGAGGGGTGGGTGAAGAATGAAACTGGAACACTTATATCCAGAAATATCTAGCTAGCTAGCTATCATCTATCTATCTATCTATCTATCTATCTATCTATCTATCTATCTATCTATCTATCTATCTATCTAACTATCTTTCATCTATCATCTATCTATCTTCTATCTATCTATCTATCTATCTATCTATCTATCTATCATCTATCTATCATCTATCTATCTATCTATCTATCTAACTATCTATCTATCTATCTATCTATCTATCTATCATCTATCATCTATCATCTATCTACTTTCTATCTATCTATCTATCTATCTATCTATCTATCTATCTATCTATCTATCTATCTATCTATCTATCTATCTATCTATCTATCTATATGTATATGTTCCAGGGTTGACTCAGCCTTCCATCCTTCCGAGGTGGGTAAAATGAGGACCCAGATTGTTGGGGGCAATATGCTGACTCTCTGTAAACCGCTTAGAGAGGCCTGAAAGGCCTATGAAGCGGTATATAAGTCTACTGCTATTGCTATTGCTATTGCTATTCCAGCATAACTCTAAAACACATGGAGCAATTCCACCCAAACTTGGTATACATATTACTTATTTTCTGGAAACAAATACTGTGGGGGTAAGACACCCCTAAGACCCTCAGGGTGTGCGTTCTGTTAAGATACAGCCTGTTGTGCCTTAAAATGGCTTCTACCATACTGCTGTAAAATGGCAATCCCCTAATCATCTTTGTTGCTCTTCTCTGCATTCTTTCTAGAATCTCCACATCTTTTTTTACATTGTGGCGACCAAAACTGGATGCAGTATTCCAAGTGTGGCCTTATCAAGGCCTTATAAAGTGGTGTTAACATTCATGTGATCTTGATTCTATCCCTCTGTTTATGTAGCCTAGATCTGTCTTGGCTTTTTTTGCAGCTGCTGCCCACGGCTGGCTCCTATTTAAATAGTTGTCCACTAGGACTCCAAGATCCCTCTCACAGTTATTACTATTAAGCAAGGTACCAGATATACTATACCTGTGCATTTTGTATTGTTCTTCCCTAGAAGGTATATCTTGCTTATGAAAGTCCAACATTGAATAGAAAGTCCAATATAGCTAGTCCCACATAGAAAGTCCACCACAGAAAGATCAACAAAGGAAGGGAAGAGAGAAAGGAGAAATAAGGAATGAGAGAAACAGAGAGGGAAGGAAAAAAGGAGGAAGGAAAATATGCAAATAATGCATATGTTTAAACGTGATGTGGCAAAAACACAATTAATATGCATTTGTCACTTCCGTCATTGAAAGTGTAAGCAGCACAAAGTTCTTCTAAAAATCGCAAACCTAAATATGTTTTCATGTGGCGTAATAACAATGCATGTTTCCAGATTAGCGATGCTCATTTTAGCTGAGAATATGGGATTAAATTAACCTATTTACATATGTGTGTATGTGTTTCTTACTCTTTCTGTGTCCCTGTGTGTCTCTCTGGGTGTATACAAACACACACACACACACACACACACACACACACATACACACACACAGATATTATTATTTGAAGAATTAATTTTGCATGATATTTTTAGAATTGTCTAGGACAATTATAACTGTGTTGGGGCGGAGATGATTAATTAAGTACAGATGGTTTTGCATTAATACATATTGTTGAATCACATTGTGAAAAGGAAATTGAAATAGACAAATGTGGGGGGGTGGACACTGAAATCCTCTTTTTTATATATAATTCAGCACAAATTTAAATGATTCATTTGCAAGTTATGTGTCCCTACCATTAACAGACAATAACCAGGAAAGGAGAAGCCTCAAATATGTGTGTGTGTGTGTGTGTGTGTGTGTGTGTGTGTGTGTGTGTGTGTGTGTTCCAGCATAACTCTGGAACACCTCAAGTTTCAACCAAACTTGGTCTACAGATGACTTACCCTCTGGAAACAAATACTGTAGAGGTAAGACACCCCTAACGCCCCATGGGATGTCTGTTCTGTTAAGATACAGCCTGTTGTGCCTTAAAATGGCTTCTACCATGCTGCCTTAAAATGGTTTCTACTGTACAGCGCTGTAGAGTTGCCAAGTTAACAGCTTTACAATACTCCACAAGGGGGCTCCTTCAGGTATGGGGTAAAATCCAACATTAGAAATTGTGGTGATGGTTATGGAAAGAGGTTTGGGACAAATAAATACCTGGGTTATCAGCTAGTACAGTATAAATATCACTAAAGTAGAACTGAGAAGCAGGCTTTTCCACTTTTCCTCAAGACTTGGAAAAAGAACCAGGTTCTTATACCTTGGCAGAATTCCAACACAATGGTGCCCGCATGGATGTTAAGGTCTGGAGTAGCTACCAGGAGTATCCACAAGTTGTAAGAGCTTCCACAAGATGGGATGAATTTTTAAAACGATGAAATGAAGAATGCCATTAATGCCTCCTACTTAGGATGGGTTCTATGGGAAACATGGAGCTCCAGAGAACCTCATCTGTGACCCACCACCCCATGTCCAAACCCTGAACATTTAGAAGACAGAATAGCAGGGTTGGAAGGAACCTCCAAGGTCTTCCAATCCAACCCCCGGCTTGATCAGGAGACCCTATATCATTTCAGACAAACGACTGTACAGTCTCTTCTTGAAAACCTCCAGGGATGGAACTCCCACAGCCATTCTACTGGCTGATTGTTCTCACCGTTAGGACATTTCTCCTTAATTCTAGGTTGGATCCCTTTTTAATAACTTTTGCCTGTTAATCCTTCTCCTGTCCTCAGGTGCTTTGGTGACAAAGTAACCTATTTTCATGTTTTTTTTTTTAAAAAAAAAAAACTTTGGAAGATTTTAAGGTAACAGTAGAAGGAGCTTCTCAGTCCTATTTTCAATTGTAGGTTCCCATGGACATTCTTTTATTGATAGATGATAGAGATAGATATGACAGATAGAACTGGGAGAGAGAGGGGGAGAGAGAGACAGAGAGAGACACACACACACAGAGGAACACCAGAGGAAAAAAAAAGAGAGAGAGAGAGAGAGAGAGAGAGAGAGAGAGCGAGCGAGCGAGAGAGAGAGAGAGAGAGAGAGAGAGAGAGAGATGGGGTGACTGGATGGAGCTGAGCATTTTCTGACTGGATGCTCTTCCTGACATCTATGTGAAGTTGGCAGCAGGTATTTCTTTTTCTTCGTGACCCTAGAAGAGAAACATCTGCCACTCTCTACCCTATTTCCCTGAAAATAAAACCCAACTGGAAAATAAGCCTTAGCATGATTTTTCAGGATGCTCATAATATAAGCCCTACTCCAAAAATAAGCCCCAGTTAAGATCGTCAGCCGTACAAATTTAGTACTCTATTTCCATGGAAATATATCTTTTGGAGGAAAAATTAATATAGGACCCAGTCTTATTTTCAGGAAAAGATATGCTCTGTGAGTCCTGCCTTTTTGTATGGCATTATTACAACCTCTTGCTATAGAACTGCTGGAAGTATCAAGAGACCACAAGATTTTTCTCCTGAAACTTCTTTGAGAATCAGCTACGATCTTGCAAGTTTCTAATAACCTTAGGCAGGCAACTTTGGACATGATAAATGTAACATCTTCCCCAGGCACTGAATGATATAAAAGTCTGTCTGCAATGCTCAGTCTTCCAAGGTTTAGTCATGCATCTATTTTCAACCAGCCAACATCTCAATGGGAAATGGTCTTGAAAGCCTGTTCTATTGGGTCAGTTATTTTCTAAAAGATTCTCTCTCTCTCTCTCTCTCTCTCTCTCTCTCTCTCTCTCTCTCTCTCTCTCTCTCTCTCTCTCTCTCTCTCTCTCTCTCTCTCTCTCTCTCTCTCTCCCTCCCTCCCTCCCTCCCTCCCTCCCTCCCTCCCTCCCCCTCCCTCTCTCTCTCTCTCTCTCTCTCTCACTCATGTGTGTGTAATACAATATACAATATACTATAATTATATATTATATATTATAATGTTCCAATATCTCAGGGGTTACCACAAAGAAGAGGGAGTGAAACTATTCTCCAAAGCACCTGAGGGTAGGACAAGAAGCAATGGGTGGAAACTAATCAAGGAGAGAAGCAACTTAGAACTTTCCTGAACAGTTAGAACAAGTAATCAGTGGAACAGCTTGCCTCCAGAAGTTGTGAATGCCCCAACACTGGAAGTCTTTAAGAAGATGTTGGATAGCCATTTGTCTGAAACGGTATAAGATTTCCTGCCTAGGCAGGGGGTTGGACTAGAAGAACTCCTCCAAGGTCCCTTCCAACTCTGCTGTTGTATTGTATATTGTATATTGTATATTGTATATTGTATATTGTATATTGTATATTGTATATTGTATATTGTATATTGTATATCGTATATCGCATATCGCATATCGCATATCGCATATCGCATATCGCATATCGCATATCGCATATCGTACATCATATTTTATATGCAATATACTATAATTATACTATAATTGTATATTGTATATCATATATTGTATATCACATATTATATTTTATATGCAATATACTATAATTATATATTATATACTATAATTGTGTATTTCATATCACATATTATATATTATATTTTTATGGCATGATATGATATCAACCATAAGAAATGTGAAGGACACTAAACTTTTACAATCCTTTTACATTTAACCATTCTGGATACCAGCAATTATCTCAATCAGGTTTCCTTCATATGTTTCTGTGTGAGAGAGAGAGGGAGGGAGGGAGGGAGGGAGGGGGAGATAAAGGGGCAGAGAGAGATGGAGAGGAGGGAGAGAGAAGACAGAGGGAGAGAGAGACAGGAGAGAGGGTGTGAGAAAGAGAGAAGAGAGAAAGGGAGACGGAGACGGAGAGAAAGGGAGGGAGGGAGAAACAGAGGGGGGAGAGAGGAGAGAGAGATATTTGTACAGATGAGGGAGAGTTACCTTTATCAATTCTGAGGGGGAGGAGGAAAATTAAACAGCAGTCCACCAGCCATTTGAGCCGGCAACAGAAGAGAAATTGGTCTTGGCAGAAAGTGGAGCTTGTCGCTATAACAATACACTGCAATAGATGAATAATCAGATCTCTCCTGTGCTTCTCAGAGATGAGCTCTCATCTCACCGTGAATTTTTTTTCCCCAAATTCAAAATGAGCAAAAATGGGAAGGTCAAGCTAATAATGAGTGTGGGTAGGTGGGCGAGACTCACGACAGCTCTCCAAACCCAAGACAAAATGCAGCACGCGTTTCTCCTTCGATCAACACCACCAGAAAAAAAAGGAAATCGCTAAGCCAACCAAACAGAAAAATAAAGAAAAACACAAAACCCTCTTCTGTTTTACTCCTTTCCAACCTAATCCATGCATTCTATGAAATGAAGAGTAAAAGGAACTAGGAAGGACAGCAGAGAAGCAGAGAGAAAATATCGGCACAGTTAAAACCTCTTGCCATTCTCACCAAGCTCCAAAAATATTGATGCAGATTTCACAGAGCACTCAACATTTTCCAGATTTCCCTATAACATAATATGAGTCCTCTGTTCAACCTATTTACAGAATAGAATAACAGGCTCGGAAGGGACCTCAGAAGTCTTCTAGTCCAACTCTCTGCTCAAGATTGACCCTATGCCCATGATGGCAAACCTGTGGCACACAGAGCCATCTGTCCAGGCACACCAGCATTCATCCATTGCTCTTCCGGGTTCCAGTGTGCACACTTCAGTGCCAGAGTTCCTGAGCCAACATGACTGGAGGAGGAATTCTGGGAGTTGAAGTCCACAATTCTTAAAGCTGCCAAGTTTGAACACCCCTGGGTTTTTTTCCCTAAAGGGTTAGGGGTGCAAGGGTCTTGTAACTTGACAGCTTTAAGACTTGCGTGCTTCAAATGCCAGAGTTCCTGAGCCAACATTTTGGCTGCTAAGCAAGAGTGTTATTAAGAGAGTTTCACCACATTTTACAAGTTGGCCACTCCCTCCCAGTCACATGATTGCCAAGCCACTCCCACTCAGTCACATGGCCAGCAAGCCACTCCTACAAAGCAGGCCACACCTACAGAAGGGGTTCTAAAAAAATTTGAAACCCACCACTGCATTCCACTGATTGATAGTCCTCACTACCATGAAATTTCTCCTTAGTTCTAGGTTGGATCTCTCCTTGTTAAGTTTCACCCATTATTTCTCATCCTGCCCTCTGACACTTTGGAGAATGAGCTGATTTCCTTATCTCTGTGGCAGCCCTTCAAATATTGGGAGACTGCTGTCTACTCACCCCTCATTCTTCTCTTTGTTAAACGACACTTACCTAGTTGCTGCAACCATTGATCATATGGTTTAACCTCTTTCTAAAGCCTCAACATTTTTTTTTGTATCGTGGTGACCAAAACTGGATAGGATAATCCAACTGTGGCCTTACCAAATCAGTATAAAGTGGTACTAACACTTTATGCGACCTTGATGCTATCCATCTCTTGATGTTCTTGTTGAATCGTGGCTAGTCTAAGTTGAAGCATGGCTAGCCTAGTGAAGAGAAGGACCAGGGGAGACATGATAGCACTGTTCCAATATTTGAGAGGCTGCCACAGAGAGGAAGGGGGTCGAGCTATTTTCCAAAGCACCCAAAGGCCAAACAAGGAATAATGGATGGAAACACCTGTCCTCCGTGAGCTGCACTGGCTAACAATTGGTCTCCGGACTCAATTCAAGGTGTTGGTTATCACCTTTAAAGCCCTACATGGCTTAGGGCCAGAGTACCTTCGAGACCGCCTGCTGCCACATACCTCCCAGCGACCAGTAAGATCCCACAGATTGGGCCTCCTTCAGATGCCGTCAGCCAGACAATGTCAGCTGGCGGGCCCTCGGAGGAGAGCCTTCTCTGTGGCTGCTCCGACTCTCTGGAACCAGCTACCCCCAGGGATCTACCCACTCTCATGGCCTTCAGGAAAGCTGTAAAAACTTGGCTGTTCCGGCAGTCCTGGGGCTGTTGACCTCACTGTTGAGGTCCAGCCCCGATTAGAATGAATGTATGAGGGTGTTGCTGTTTTTAAACTGTTTCTTTTCTCGTTATGTGTTTTTTTTTCCCTCTTATTTTTTGTAAGCTGCACAGAGTCCTTCGGGATTGGGCGTCATATAAATATATTTAATAAGATAAATAAATAAATAAATAAACTGACCAAGACGAGATTCAACCTAGAAATAAGGAGGAACTTTCTGACAGTGAGAATAATCAACCCATGGAACAGAAGTTGTCCTCAGA
>NW_028261390.1:66456001-66521993 GCF_051295495.1 Thamnophis sirtalis | reverse complement strand
ATGCCTGCACCTTGCCCGATTCCAGCATTATTTCTGACGGCATTATGTTCCAGGGATTGAGAGGGGAGGGAGGGAGGCCTTTAATGCATGTTTCTCTATTGAGGGTATGCAAGTGTGAAAAAGGAAGAGAACGAAATTACCCTGCTGGTTCCATCACGTTGAAAGTATTAGTGCAAAGCGCTCGTTATATCACCGTCTGCCTTATTAGCAGTGCAACTCTACCGTGGCTGCCGGTCACCTTTTAATGTTGTTGAGGACATGATCAGACAATATCTTCCATACTAATACTTGGTTTCTGCTTTTCTCAGATCGAGCTCGTCTGCCTGGAACCACACTGTATATCAGACATTCATACGGTTGAGTGGGTCCAGAGCAGGGGTGGGTTCCTGCCAGTTCTAACCTCTTCTATAGAAGAGGTTCCACAAATCTACAGTGCCGTTTAGAACCGGTTCCAGCTCCCTCCCCTGCCCGTCCGCACATCATCAAGACGAAGAGCGAGAGGAGGAATTCTGGGAGTTGAAGTCCACAAGTCTTAAAGCTGTCAAGTTTGAAAACCACTGGGGTTTCTTTTTCTAAAGGGTTATGAGTGCAAGGGTCTTGTAATTGGACAGCTTTAAGACTTGCACACTTCAATGCCAGAGTTCCTGAGCCAACATGACTGGAGGAGGAATTCTGGGAGTTGAAGTCCACATGTCTTAAAGCTGCCAAATTTGAACATTCCTGGTTGTTTTCCCTAAAGGGTTAGGGTCTTGTAACTTGAAAGCTTTAAGACTTGCACACTTCAGTGCCAGAGTTCCTGAGCCAACATGACTGGAGGAGGAATTCTGGGAGTTGAAGTCCACAAGTCTTAAAGCTGCCAAGTTTGAACACCCCTGGGGTTTTTTTCCTAAAGGGTTAGGGGTGCAAGGGTCTTGTAACTTGACTTGCACTTGCACACTTCAATGCCAGAGTTCCTGAGCCAACATTTTGGTTGCTAAGCAAGAGCGTTGTTAAGTGAGTTTCACCACATTTTACAAGTTGGCCATGCCCACCCCAGTCCCATGACTGGCAAGCCACTCCCACCCAGTCCCATGGCTGGCAAGCCACTCCCACAAAGCAGGCCACACCTACAGAAGAGGTTCTAAAATTTTTTGAAACCCACCACTGGTCCAGAGGTACTTCACGAGAGGAGCCCTCCACTCCTCTACTCACAATAGAATTCCCAATGCCACTAGACTTGAAATTTTGGGTTTGGTCAATCTGGAACTGCGCCGCCTGTGGTATGATCTAAGCACAGTACACAAAATTGTCTGCTACAACATCTTAACTGTCAACGACTACTTCAGCTTCAATCTCAATAATACACAAGCAAACAATCAATACAAACTCAAGGTAAACTGTTCAAAACTCGACTGCAGAAAATACGACAGAGTGGTCAAAACCTGGAATGCTCTATCTGACTCCATAGTTACATCCTCTAACCCCCACAGCTTCAACCTTCAATGATCTACCATGGACCTCACCCCATTCCTAAGAAGTCCATAAATGTGGCGTGCATAACTGTACCAGCGTCCCTGTCCTACTGTCCCCATTTATTTGTATTAATTTCTTTCATTCGTGTCTGTGTTTATATTAATACATGCTATCCTGTACATATTTGACAAATTCATAAATACAAATACAAAAATACTTCCACTCAAGTGAAAAGGATTGGAAAAGCAATTTTCTAATTTGTAAAGGTGGGAAGCCCTGTTGCCCTTTCAGCAACTCTCTAAATATTTTCCTCTTCTGATTTCCTATCAAGGAACGGCATGAGGAAAAACAAAACAGCCCCCATGAGATAAAGAGAGACCCAACTTAGAAGTAAGGAGGATTTTACTTGGAATGAGAACAATTAAACAATGGATATAGCTTGCCTCCAGAAGTTGTGGTTGCTCCATTAGTGGAGGTTTTCAAGAAAAGACTGGACCCCTGTTTGTCTGGAATGGTATAAGGTCTTCTGCTTGAACAATCCTGTTATCCTATGTTCTAAATATTCAGGGATCCGTCTTTGAGCATGGGGCCACAGGTTATGTTCTGTGGCGCTTCAGGTTTCCCATGGAACCCATCCCAACTAGGCGGTATTAATGGTGTCCTTTTAATTGCTTTACAAATTCATCCTGTGTTTCTGGCAGCTATTCCTGTCAGTGGGAAAAAGTAATCATAGCAGATTTTTTTATTATTATTATTTTTTCCCATCTACAACACCTTACAGTCATTACATCAACATTGTTATGTCATCATACCTGTACATGTATATAATATTTCGCTTCTATATTTATACACAGTTCTATATACATATTTATATATGTAGTTTTTTGCCTTAATTAATTTTATTCTTGTTTTGCAGCCATTTGTACCAATTGTTCCAAATTTCATAATATTCCGACGCTTCTTTATCTTTTAATTTCAGTGTTAATTTGTCCATCTCTGCACAATCCAAAGTTTTTTTTAATCACAAATTTGTTCGAGGGGGTATTATTTTGTTTCCAGCATTGGGCAAATGCTATTCTAGTTGTAGTAATCAATGGGATAACTTGCCTTACGGATGGTGGGAGTGAGATCCATCGCTGGAGTTTTTCAAGGAAAGTGTTCTGACCCAGCCTTAGTAGAAGCAAGAAACAGACTCCTTGTCATGAAAAAAACCCTCTTGATTTACCTCTTGTGAATTAATTGCATTCACCCACCAAAAAGTCCAAGCAAGAATACTGCAAGAAGTTAACTGCAGCAACAGAGCTTATCAGTTCCTTGCGATAATTGCAAGGCTGTGAGCTCCCAACTGAAAGGCTGAAAATTAAGTTCTGGCAAGCAGTATCTGATGCACGAAACACAGTGAGCAAAATCTTCAGAAACACAAACTGTTGTCTCCTACGACCACCACTCCCCTTTCCTTCTATTTATTCCCCAGCCAGGGAGGGGCCATTCAGCATCCACGTGTGCTTTGCTTCCTGAACTGACTCCTTGTTCTCCATTGTTCACCTCTTCTAACAGCTTTGTGCATACATGCATCTGGAACAGGCCCCAACTGTTCTTCCTCCTCACTCATATCATACTCTGCTGCCTCTCCAGTGGCTGGGAAATGTCAGATGGCCCTGGCTCTTTCTCTGAGTCCAACACAGTGCATCCATCAGAGCTTTCCCCAGACTCTAGAACTGGCCCAAGTTCCTCCCCAACCTCCTCATTGTCTGGTCTGCCATCAGCTCCACTGGCAGCTGGTGGGCCACAACATAAAGGCTGGACAACTATACATCCAGTAGGATATAAGTTCTTCTGCCTTGATCAGGAGATTGGATAGGGAGACCCTTCCAGCTCTACAATCCTCTGATTTCTAGCAAAATTCTGTCCTACTAACTCTATCCCGAAGCCCACAATTTTGCATCTATTTGAGCCACAGCCCGTAAATTGGGTTCAGCATTTTCAAAACAGTTCCCCCACCACCACCTTAATAGCAATAGCAGCTAGACTTATATACCGCTTCATAGGGCTTTCAGCCCTCTCTAAGTGGTTTACAGAGTCAGCATATCGCCCCCAACCATCCGGGTCCTCATTTTACCCACCTCGGAAGGATGGAAGGCTGAGTCAACCCTGAGCCGGTGAGATTTGAACAGCCGAACTGCAGAACTGCAGTCAGCTGAAGTAGCCTGCAGTGTTGCATTTAACCACTGCGCCACCTCGGCTCTTAAGCCCATGTTAGCCCTGTACATTGTCAAGGGGTGTGAAATTTATTTTTGGGATTTTCCCGAGTTTCCACAATCCCCTTGGACTCCAGATTTCCATTAAGGTTGAAGAGAGCGTGGGTCCACTTTTTTTTGGGGGGGGGGGGGAGGAGGAGGAGGTTAAGGAAGGAGAGAGATTATGTGATAGGTCTTTTAGTGCACTTAAATGTATTTTTTTCCTGTTAGCTGCTATAGCACTGCCTTTTCCCTTGCAGTGCTCGTAAAATAACAAGGGATGTGCAAATGTCAGTTTCTCTGACATTTTCTTTATCCTTTCTCTCTTCGCTTATGCATTTGTTTTGCCATTTGATCCTCCTTGCTTCCCTCTATGTAATCAAAACTATCTTCCTGTCTCTCTCCCATACTGGTCACTCGCTTTTTCTATTCACGTTCCTTCGCATCCATTCATTCTTGACCTTATCTCTGCTTATTTCACTACACACCTTTCTTAAACATCCAATTCCCCTTGCAATCAACTTCTCAATCAACTGAGACTCAAGTTCGGTAAAGAATCCAACGACTGTCTTTTCCTGGCTTAAGGCCCTGTCCTTAAACAAAAGGCCAGAATGAAATCTGAATGAACTTATCTTCTCTTTTTCGATACTTTAATCTTCTTCTAAGCAGACGCTGTTAGCTCTCTTGCAAGAAAGCCGACTGATTAATTTATCAGAATAAAAGAATTGTTGAGTTGGAAGGTGCCTTGGAGGTCTTCTAGTTCAACCCCCTGCTTGAGCAGAAACCCTACACCACTTGAGACGAATGGTTATCCAACGTCTTCTTAAAGACTTCCAGTGTTGGGGCATTCACAATTTCTGGAGGCAAGTTGTTCCACTGATTCATTGTTCTAACTTGTCAGGAAATATCTCCTTAGTTCTAAGCTGCTTCTCTCCTTGATGAGTTTCCACCATTGCTTCTTGTTCTACTCTCAGGTGCTTTGGAGAATAGTTTGACTCCCTCTTCTTTGTGGAAGCCCCTGAGATATTGGAAGACTGCTATCATGTCTCCCCTAGACCGTCTCTTCATTAAACTAGACATACCCAGTTCCTGCAACCGTTCTTCGTATGTTTTAGCCTCTAGTCCCCTGATTTTAATTCAGCTTTTGACCTCCAAGACCTCTCCTGATTAGTGCTTACCAGTTCAGTTTGCATTAACGTATATAAAGTTTGGAAATGCCTTACTTGATAACTTGCAGGAAACCCTATACCAGTGATGGTGAACCTTTGCAGCACCAATGGCCAAACCGGAATGCGACTGCATGGGCGCAAGCCAGAGCACCAGAAACCTGAAAACCAGCTGGCCAGTGTGCATGAACCAGCTGGCTGATCTTTGGGTTTCCATCATGTATGCTGGCCAGCTGGTCTTCGTGGGCCCAGAAGACCAGAGACCCAAATACAACCTGGGTAGCTTGCCCATGCCTGTTTTTTGGGAGTTTTCTGGCCCATTTTCAGGTTGTTGTTTTTTTACTGTTTTCAGACCATTTTTTGGCTGTTTTTGGACTGTTTTTTCAGGTTAGGGCTTGGGTTAGGAAAACAGCCTGAAAAACAGCCTTAAAACAGCCTGAAACCTGTTTTTTGTGTGTGTTTTCTGGACCCTTTTCAGGTCGTTTTTTTTTTTTTTTTTTTTTACTGTTTTCAGTCCATTTTTGGGCTGTTTTTCAGGTGAGGGTTTGGGTTAGGAAAACAGCCTGAAAAACAGCCCCAAACCTCCTTTTGGAGTGTTTCTGGCCCCTTTTCAGGTCATTTTTTGGCTGTTTTCAGGCTGTTTTTCAGGCTAGGGCTTAAATTAGGAAAACAGCCTGAAAAGCAGCTTGGAAAATAGCCGGAAAACAGCCCAAAAACTGGTTTGGGGCATTTTCTGGCCCATTTTCAGGTTGTTTTTTGGACTGTTTTCAGTCGATTTTTGGCTGTTTTCAGGCTGTTTTTCAGGTTAGGATTTGGGTTAGGAAAACAGCCTGAAAAACAGCTTGGAAAATAGCCTGAAAACAGCCCAAAACCTGTTTTGGGGCACTTTCTGGCCCATTTTCAGGTTGTTTTTTGGACTGTTTTCTAGTACATGCTTGACAAAAGAAATAAAATAAATAAATAAATAAAGACACCAGAATATGAACTGACAGCAAACAGCACTCCTTACTAGCACAGAGGATTTTACCTAGTTAGGCTAATGAAACGTCTGCAAGAAAACAACCAAACTCAGAGAGCATCAAGGACCCACTCGTATCATCCCTGAGCTACAAATATTCTCCTTTATTGGTAAAAAAAAAGTATTCTTTGCAGAGGTGGGTTTCACATAATTTTACCACTGGTTACCTTTGGCACACATGCCATGACTTCGCCATCACGGTTCTAAACTATCCTAAACATTAGCAGTCAACTCGAATTAACAATAGCAATAGCAGTTCGACTTATATACCGCTTCATAGGGCTTTCAGCCCTCTCTAAGTGGTTACAGAGTCAGCATATTGCCCCCAACAATCCGGGTCCTCATTTTACCCACCTCGGAAGGATGGAAGGCTGAGTCAACCTTGAGCCGGTGAGATTTGAACAGCCGAACTGCAGAACTGCAGTCAGCTGAAGTAGCCTGCAGTGCTGCACTCTAACCACTGTGCCACCTCGGCTCTTACAAGGAGTTCTGATCTCCAGGCAGGGACTCTGCATGGCATGGATTTCACGTTGCCATCTGCTAATTGCCGCAGACCCAACAGAACTTAAAACGGGAGTGGTTCTTCTTTTGCACCTCTGGCCATGGCTATTCCATCTGCGCAAGCTTCATGCTCAGCAGCCGAGCGCTTCTGCTTACAGACCGAAGCCAAGCTTTCTATTTATTTATTTTTAAATCGCCCTGACAGGAGAGAGAACAGCCGGAGTCTGCCTTTTGGCTTTCCACCCGTCCATTTCCATATCCTCAGATAATGACTTCCCATGGATCAAAACACCAAGATTAGAACACTGCTCTTAACCAGGATGGAACAAAAGCAAGGGCAGCGGGCCAGGTGTAGTAGGATGTTTGACAGCAAAAGCCAGCTGAATTATTCTGTGGGATTTGCTCGTTTCTGGCAAGTGGATTCTTCTCGCAGCAGAAATGCACAGCCATTCATAATTTTGACTCCAGAATGAATTCCAAGAAGAGAGGTAGAACTGGGAGTGGGTCCAACCCCTCGCTGCCCTGCGGGCCTCAGAAATTAATATCATAGCCTTCCTTTGGCCCGATCAGAGCTCCATGTATTTAACTGATTAGCGCTGGGTGGGAGAGAAAAGAAATGGCTGGGATGTCACATGTATTCTGGCTTGCCTTTGGAAAAGGGTGAGCAACAGCACATTTGCAAGTCGGAAAACTGAAAAGAGGAATAAGCACGACATGGATGGAATGAGAATCAGGGGTGGGCTTCAAAGATTTCAGCAATGGGTTCTCTGCCCAGTTGCTTGGTGGGCGTGGGCGTGGTGGGCGTGGCCTAGTCGACTTCCTGCAGCATGGCGGACACCCCCCCAATTTTTTTTTTTGTCTTCCCCAGGCTTTCTTTGAGCCTCCGGAAGGGTGAAAACTGCCTCCCCAGTCTCCATAGGCCCTCCAGAAGCTGGAAATCGGCTCATTCCAGCTTTCTGGAACTTCTAGGAGGCCCGTTTTTCTCCTTCCTGAGCCTCCACGGACTTATCTTCTTGCATAATATTTTTTTTTTATTTCCGTTTCATTCTATACAATCACATGTTTACTGTGCATAACCAGGGCATATAACATTGAGTAATAACCACAACCCTCACTTATATAGAAAGTGTCCCCTACAATACAAACCGAATATACCACCTTGACCACCATACACCCTCTTTCAACCCCCTCCAACTTTCATTCTTGCTTCTCACATACCCCTCTACACCTACTTCCCCTCCCCCTCTATCTAACCCTAACCCTATCACTCCCCCTCCACGGACTTATCTCACATCCAAAACAGGCTGCATGAAGACTTCTAGGAGGGACAAGGTGGGAGGGGTGAGCAGGGCCATCCACAGGTGGGATTTGGAGGTTCTCCGCAATGGCCATAACATTCGCTATGGGTTCTCTCAGACCCAGTCAAACCGGTAGCAACCTACCCATGCGAAGAATCCCCTGGACATTTAGGGAAAAGTCAAGATCCATTTGCCTCTTGCAAAAGCGCCTTTGGGACAACCATGACTTGGGTAACTGAGGATCTCCACAGGCATTTAGCTATGCAACTTTGGGATGAACACCTTCAAATGGGGCAGGATTTCCAGAAAGAAAATTGCAAACTACAGGAACCATTTGTGCTTCAGTTTGAGAGGCAGACAACACAAGCTCATCCCCAACTGCCTGTGCCTGGGTTCAACAATGGAAGGACACAGGGAAGAGAACATACTTCTCAAATGAAAGTAAAGGGGGTGGGGAAACAAAGTCCAGTGGCCTTTAGACTGGACTACTGCAATATGCTCTACATGGGGCAGCCCTTGAAGAGCATTCGGTGATTCCAGCTTGTCCAGAATGCAGCCGCGCGAGCGATCATGGGTGCACCTCGGTTCACCCACGTAACACCTATCCTCCGCGAGCTGCACTGGCTGCCTATTGGTCTCCGGATACGCTTCAAGGCGCTAGTCGTCACTTATGAAGCCCTTCATGGTATTGGACCTGGGTACTTGAGAGACCGCCTGCTGCCAATCACCTCCACTAGACCGATTAGATCCCACAGATTAGGCCTCCTCCGAATTCCATCCGCCGGCCAGTGTCGACTGGCGACTACCCGGAGGAGAGCCTTCTCTGTGGGTGCTCCGACCCTCTGGAACGAACTCCCCGTGGAGATTCGAACCCTCACCACCCTCCAGACCTTCCGCAAAGCCCTTAAAACATGGCTATTCCGACAGGCCTGGGGCTAAAAAGCTTCTACCCCCTTCTCGAATGGTATGACTGTTGTGTGTTTTAAATTATGTATTGTTGCGTGTCGTTTTAATTTTTGTCTGCATCCCCCCCCCCTTGGATGAGTTGTGAGCCGCCCTGAGTCCCCTTCAGGGGAAAAGGGCAGCATATAAATAAAATAAAATAAACATTCAACAACATTCAACATTCAAAGAATAAGGTAAAGGTTTCCCTCACACAAATGTTAGCATTACAGGCTAATTCTGCTGACTGCCGGCAGTTTGGCAGTTCAATTCTCACGGGCTCCAGGTTGACTCAGCCTTCCATCTTTCTGAGGTCAGTGAAATGAGAACCCAGATTGTTGGGGGCAAGAAGCTGACTCTGTAAACTGCTTAGATAGAGCTGTACAACACTTGAAGTGTGAAAGTGAAAAAGGAGAGAAAGAGGAGAGAGAGAGAGAGGAGAGAAAAAGGAGAGAGAGAGAGGAAAGGCGAAGGATAATTTTCGTAGCTAAGGATTGAAATGAGGAGTCCTTGGTGCTCTCTGAGTTTGCAGATGTTTTATTACCCAAATTAAGTAGCTAGCAATCACTAATAATGTTATCTAGTTTAGATAAGGAAACATCTGCAGAGAGCACCAAGGACCCCTCATTTCAACCCCCTGCAACAAAAATTCTCCTTTATTGAAACTTAACACATCTTAAAGAATGAAGCAGTTTTGTCCTTCAGAAGGTTGAGTGCAGTGGTTTAAAGGCTTTTGTCGGGATGACTAAGCCTCCTTGTGCATCCAAAGATCCCACTTCCATTGACAATATTAGTGAAATTAATGTGCACGCATGAATACACATGGCAAGATCTCAGAAATCCAGGAAACAGATCCATTAAGTCTTCTGAAGAACCTGGCTACCTCAATGCACTAAACAAGGCCAGAATTTTAAAGGAAAAAGATGACATTCACGTCTCAATTCTGCAATCAACTGTCCATTGTTAAAGAAAGAAGGAAGGAGAAAGGGAGAGAGGGACAGAGGGGAGAGAGAAAAGGAGGGGGGAGAGAGGAGCGAGAGAGGGGAGAGAGAGGAAAGAGGGAGAGATGAGACAGAACATGGGAGAGGAGAAAGAGAGAGAGACAGGCAGGAGAAAGAGAGAGGAGAGAGAGAGAGAGGAGAGAAAAAGGAGAGGAGAGAGAAAGAGGAGTGAAAAAGGAGAGAGAGAGGAAGGAGAGAGAAAGGAGATAGAGAGGAGAGAGGAGTGAAAATGCAGAGAGAGGAGAGAAAAAGGAGAGAGAGGAGGGAGAGAAAAAGGAGATAGAGAGAAAATGGAGAGAGAGGAGAGAGAGAGGAGAGAGTGGAGAGAGAGGAAAGAGGGAGAGATGAGAGAGAATGTGGGAGAGGAGAAAGAGAGAGAGAGGGGGGGCAGGAGAAAGAGAGAGGAGAGAGAGAGAGGAGAGAAAAAGGAGAGGAGAGAGAAAGAGGAGTGAAAAAGGAGGGAGAGAGAAAGGAGATAGAGAGGAGAGAGGAGTGAAAATGGAATGAGAGGAGAGAAAAAGGAGAGAAGGGAGAAAGAAGAGAGAGAGGAGTGAAAATGGAGTGAGAGGAGAGAAAAGGGAGAGAGAGAAGGGAGAGAAAGGAGAGAGAGGAGAGAAAATGGAGTGAGAGGAGAGAAAAAGGAGAGAGAAGGGAGAGAAAAAGGAGAGAGAGAGAAAATGGAGAGAGAGGAGAGAGAAAGGAGAGAGAGAGGAGTGAAAATGGAATGAGAGGAGAGAAAAAGGAGAGAGAGAAGGGAGAAAGGAGAGAGAGAGAAGAAAGAAAATGGAGTGAGAGGAGAGAAAAATGAGAGAGAGAAGGGAGAGAGAGAGGAGAGAGAGAGAGGAGAGAAAATGGAGAGAGAGGAGAGAAAAAGGAGAGAGAAGGGAGAGAAAAAGGAGAGAGAGAAAATGGAGAGAGAGGAGAAAGGAGAGAGAGAGGAGAGAGGAGTGAAAATGGAATGAGAGGAGAGAAAAAGGAGAGAGAGAAGGGAGAAAGGAGAGAGAGAGAAGAAAATGGAGTGAGAGGAGAGAAAAATGAGAGAGAGAAGGGAGAGAGAGAAAGGAGAAAGGAGAGAAAATGGAGAGAGAGGAGGGAGAGAAAAAGGGGAGAGAGAAAGGAGAGAGAGAGGAAAGAAAAAAGGGGGGAAGAGAGAGAGATGCAACCCAGTTTCTCTAGTAAGGGGTTAATGCTAAAAAAGAGGGAGAAAAAAACCATTAGCTCCCACAGGTTGCCAGGGTAGCACAGTGCACAGAGAGCGAGTTTGCTCCTCTCAGGGACATGGAGTTTGATTGTAAGGTGTTCAAACAGAGGGACCACTGTAAGCCGCAGCGTGGCCTGTCACAAAACGGCTCCTTTGCCCAATTCAAGAGAAGCCAAGCACCCTAGCCCGTTTTCTGCACCTCCCACACCCTGCCAAGGGAGAAGACAATCCGCCTTTGCCTGGCCTGGTTTCCAGCCTGCCCGTGAATGCCCATTTAAGGATTTTATTTTTTCCTTCCCAATATCTTTACAGCCGGAGGAGTTCTACCTTGCAAAATAAAACCCAGGCCTGAATAGGAGAACTCAACATTTCTCCTCCCCGCTCCCAGGAGGAAAGAACTGGCAATCAAAAGAGTGAGCTGGTTTGTGCCGTTCACCCTCAATTTAGATGTTAATGAGACTTTTTCTTCCACATTCTGCAGAACCAAGGAATGGTGAAGATGATGAGGGAATCTCATCTTTTCCGTTCCATAATCCCATTAATAAATACTGCTTTAAATGCTGCATAAGAAAGGATGAGTGCCAAAGAATTTGAGGTCTTCGAACTACGGTGCTGGAGAAGACTCCTGCAAGTCCCTTGGACTGCAAGGCCATCCAACCAGTCAGTCCTAGAGGAGATCAACCCTAACTGTCCTTTAGAAGGCCAGATCCTGAAGAGGAAACTCAAAGACTTTGGCCACCTAATGAGAAAGAAGGACTCACTGGAGAAGAGCCTCATGCTGGGAAAGACCGAGGGCAAAAGAAGAAGGGGACAACATAGAAGGAGGTGGCTGGATGGAGTCACTGAAGCAGTAGGCATGAGCTTAAATGGACTCCAGAGGATGGTAGAGGACAGGAAGGCCTGGAGGAAGGTTAGACAGATTAACAGAGTTGGATGGGACCTTATAGGTCATCTAGTCCAACCCTTCCATTCAAGCAGTAGACCCTACACCATTTCTAACAAATGGCAGTCCAATCTCTTCTTAAAAGACTCAAGTGATGAAGTTCCAAGGGCAACTTCTGTTCCATGGGTTGATTGTTCTCATTGTCAGAACATTCCTCCTTATTTCCACGTTGAACCTCTCCTGGGTCAGTTTCTATCCATTATTCCTTGTCCTCTTCAGGTGCTTTGGAAAATAGCTTGACCCTTTCCTCTCTGCGGCAGCTCCTCAAATATTGGAAGACTGCTATCATGTCTCCCCTGGTCCTCTTCTTCACTAGACTAGCCATGTCCAGTTCCTGCAACCATTATTCATATGCTTTAGCCCCCAGTCCCCTAATCATCCTGGTTGCTCTTCTCTGCACTTTTTCTAGAGTCTCAACATCTTTTTTTATAGTGTGTTGCGCAAAACTGGATGTAGTATTCTAGGTGTGATCTTACTCGGGCTTTATAGAGTGATATTAGTACCTCACTTGATCTTGATTGTATCCCTTTATTAATGCAGTTTAGGATTTAATTGGCTTTTTTGGCTGCCACCACACACTGCTGGCTCATATTTAGCTGGTTGTCCACTAAGACTCCAAGATCCCTCTCACAGTCACTGCCAAGAGTGGCGCAGTGGTTAAATGCAGCACTGCAGCACTGCAGGCTACTGAGCCAAGAGCCAAGAGCCAAGGTGGCGCAGTGGTTAAATGCAGCACTGCAGGCTACTGCTAGATCAGCAGTTCAGCGGTTCAAATCTCACCGGCTCAGGGTTGACTCAGCCTTCCATCCTCAGCCTTCCATCCCTGCGGAGGTGGGTAAAATGAGGACCCAGATTGTTGGGGGCAATATGCTGACTCTCTGTAAACCGCTTAGAGAGGCCTGAAAGGCCTATGAAGCGGTATATAAGTCTACTGCTATTGCTATTGGTGCTATTAAGCCTGGTTTCACCCAGTCTATATCTGTATTTTTTAATTTTTCTTACCTAAGGGTAGGACTTTACTTTTCTCGTTGTCCATGGGGTCGCAAGGGGTCGGACAGCACCTTCACAAAGGTGCTGCCAATTAATTGGGAATGTCAGATATTTTGCTTACTTCATTCCTCATGTACTCACCATCCCATGTCTGTTTTGAATTGAATTGAATTGAATTTTATTATTTGTATGCCGCCCTTCTCCGGGAGGGACTCAGGGCGGCGAACAACTCAAAAGGGGAAAAAGGGGAAAACATAGAACAGAATACAAGTAATTAAAATAACCAAGAATCACACAACCATACAAGTCGAGAGGGGAGGGGAACTCATCACTCATCAACCCCAGGCCTGCCAACAAAGCCAGGTTTTGACGGCTTTTCGGAAGGCCTGGAGAGAGGTGAGGGTCCAAATCCCTGCGGGGAGTTCGTTCCAGAGGTCCGGAGCTGCCACAGAGAAGGCCCTCCCCCGGGTAGTAGCCAGGTGGCATTGGCTGGTAGACGGAACCCGGAGGAGGCCAACCCTGTGTGATCTAATGGGTCTTTGGGAGGTAATTGGCAGCGGGCGGTCTCTCAGTTATTATTTTCAGAATAACTGGCTAATAGAATCTCTTGTCTATTTCTGGTTTACTTCAGAAAAGAGAGAAGGCTGTTTGGAAAAGTTAGACTGAGAAATCCTTTCCTACAGAGCATAAATCCTTCACATATCCCATGCATTTTAAAACACTGAGTGTCAGGTTTGTTTTATGGCTTGGCATTTTTTGTTTATACTTTAGACTTAAGAGACTCTGAAGAAATATCCTCACACCTACAGCTAAATGGAGAGAAGAAGGTTAGGAAGATTTATTACGTTGCCAAAACTGTCATGTAGGTCACTAGCAAGAAATGTTTCTTTATCATAAGGATGCTCTGTTTACTCTTCTTTTAAAGGACGCCATTAAAACAAAAACAAAAACCCTCAGCTCAACTCTAAACTACCAAATAAAATAAAGCACATTTGATACTTTGGAAAATAATACAGACTATTCCAGTAGGTCGAATGGGTGAGTTTAACTAAATCTAGCCAAGAACCATTTTTGCATTTGGGGGTTAATAAAATGACTGGATTATACAGGGGTGGGATTCAAAAAGTTCTCTGCAAAAAGTTGCTGGGTGGACGTGGGCATAGCCAAGGTGGGCACGGCCTACTGAGCCTCCTGCACCATGGTGGAGGGGGTGTTCTTGCCCTTCCCAGGCTCTGGAGACATTCCTTGAGGTTCCGGGAGGGCGAAAACAGCCTCTCCCAGGCTCTGGAAGCCCTCTGGAGGACAGAAATGAGCCCATTTCCAGACTTCTGGGGCAGAGGTGGGTTCCTACCAGTTCCCACCTATTCGGTAGAACCGGTTCGTCAAATCTACTGAACCGGTTAGAAGAGGTTCCACCAGTGGACCCGGAAAGCAGGCCACACCTACAGAAGAGGTTCAAATTTTTTTTGAAACCCACCACTGGTCCTTGGATATGATTATTCTACACTATCATGCTCATATTTATAAAACTCAGTGCCTCTGTGAAAGGTAAGGATGACTACTGTGTTTGTGGTGCAATCAGAACATTGCGTGTGTTGAAGTTGTTTTAACGCAAACCAAAGATGGGTGTGGAGGCAAGATCTTCAACTTTAAACTGGGTGGGGAAAACCGGGAAGCTTTCAGATTTGGGTTTCCACAGATGTACCAACATTAATAAATTGGAATTTTGAGGAAAGTTCTGCCTTGGACTCCAATTTAATTTTGGATGATATTTGGAACGCTGACAGCCTCTAAGACTCAGAATTAAAATGGGAAAATCATCTATCTATCTATCCATCCATCCATCCATCATCCATCTATCCATCCATCATCTATCTATCTATCTATCTATCTATCTATCTATCTATCTATCTATCTATCTATCATCTATCATCCATCCATCCATCCATCCATCCATCCATCCATCCATCCATCCATCTATCTATCTATCTATAGCTTCTTTCTTTCTCTTTCTTTCTTTCTTTCTTTCTTTCTTTCTTTCTTTCTTTCCTTTTCTTTCCCTTTCTTTCTCTTTCCTTTTTTCTTCCTTTTTCCTTTCCTTTCTTTCCTTTTCTTTTTTTTGTCCTTTAGGAGTTTGCAAACTTTTGGCAACAGATGGAAACCCAAAGACCTAAATCAAGATTTACTCACCCAACATGCACCAGCTTCAAACAGGAAGGTTTCCCATTCCCCGAAAATTAAAAACTGATATGAACATTTCAAAGGCTACCCAAAAGGGGGGGGGGATTCGAACAGATCTGACCAGTTCTGGTGAACAGGATGCTAATTTTACATCTGGTTCACTGAACCGGTAGTTGAAAGGACTGTCTGCCCCCCCCCCCTCCACTCCCTGGAGTCTCCACGCAGCCTGTTTTGGATGCCAGGTAAGCACAGAGACTCCGGGAGGGCGAAAAGTGGGCCTCCTGGAAGTTTGGAAATGAGCCTATTTCTGGACTCCAGAGGGCCTCCGGAGTTGAGGGGAGGAGATTTTCACCCTCCTAGAGGCTCGAGAAAAGCTTCCGGAGCCTAGGGAGGTTGAAAAACAGGCCTCCCCGAAGATCTGGAAGTGTAGAAACGTGTCCGTTTCCAGCCTCCGGAGGCCAGGGGAAGCCATTATCGGCCTCCCGGAGGTGCAAACAAAACTGCTCCCTGCCGCTGCAGTGCAGGAGGCCGAGTAGTCCACGCCCACCATGGCTATAACCACCCAGCATTCAGGCAGAGAACTGGTTGCTAAAATTTTTGAATCCCACCCCTGCTCACCAACATTCATATTCCTAACAGGGGGTTCTATTTATCTGAAACCGTATGCATTTTCTGATATTTCTACCAGCCTGCATTAATTTATTAGAATGCAAATGGAGACGCTCAATGATTTGCAATACGATACGCCAACAAGTTTGAAATAACATGAGGAATCGAATTAAAACATAGAATCCAATTAAATACATTAAAAAAATATCCATAGTAACAAACCAACTTGCCTACTTTACTGTCAGGAAGAACCTCTTAGACAGAGAGAGAGAGAGAGAAAGAAAAAAAAAGAGAGATCTCTTTTATTCAATATCCTATTCAACTTGATAGGTCACACTGTTCTTGGTATCCACTGCAGAGTTTGGGAATTGTATGTTCTTATCTCATTTTCTGTTCAAATATATCTGGGCCTTCTATCTCGAGTCTTTTGTAATTCAAAGCTTATTGCAGATGGAGTTGGCAGATGCAACATCCTTCGGTTTTTCGGATCAGTTTTGAAACGCCAAGAATCCCAGAGACTTTCCTGCCACTTGAATACGGCAGTAAAAAAACAAAAAAACCAACAACTATTAAGTTACGCTGCCCTTTTTCCGATACCAGGACGTGTCAAATTTAATTATGTAAAAGAGAGACAGATTGATCCCCCACACACATTTCAACCAGTGGGAGGGGATTCAAGCCATCAAGCTCGAACAAACAGGCTTGTCTGTCAACCAACATCTCCCTGCATTTTAAGGCATGCACAGAATTTGTCAACAATCATATGCAAATGTGATATCTATCTATCTATCTATCTATCTATCTATCTATCTATCTATCTATCTATCTATCATCTATCTATCTATCTATCTATCTATCTATCTATCTATCTATCTATCTAAGATATAGATATAAGATCTATCTAGATATAGATATAAGAAGTGAGTACATCCCCTCACATTTGGTAAATATTTAAGTATATGTTTTCATGTGGTAACACTGAAGAAATGATACTTGCCTACAATGTGAGCATACAGCTTGTATAACAGTGTAAATGAGCTGTCCCCTCAAAATAATGCAACACACAGCCCTTATTGTCTAAACCGCTTGCAACAAAAGTGAGCACACCCCAAAGTGATGGAGGTGTACTCATTTCTGTGATATACTCTGTGTGTGTGTGTGTGTGTGTGTGTGTGTGTGTGTGTGTGTGTGTGAAGGAAGGAAGGAGGGAGGGAGGGAGAGAGAGAGAGAGAGAGAGGGAGGGAGGATGGTTCGGAATGCTGTTGCTTTCCCACCAAAGGTGGTTCCTATTTTTCTACTTGCATTTTTATGTGCTTTCAAACAGCTAGGTTGACAGAAGCTGGGACAAGTAATGGGAGCTCACTCCGTTACATGACACTAGGGATTTGAACTGCATTGCTAAAAATCAAGCTAGGGCTAATTTTTTGGGATAGGTCTTATTTTCAGGAAAACACAGTTTCTCTCTCTGTGTGTGTGTGTTTGTGTGTGTGCGTGTGTAAAAAGCAAAGCTGACAGTTCCATTTGGTTTTACATTTAATCGTGCCAATATGATGTACCCAATAAAGAAGTCCTTTGAGGAAGATTCCAGAGTTCTGGTTTTGTGAGTTGGGACCTACCTGGACAGTGATTTTGTCTGTTCTAGCGTAGGTGCCTACGACAATCATTTTAAAATAAGACATTCAACAGATTTCTACCACTTTCAATTCTTCTTATAATATGAAACTTGTTTTCTTCATTCCAGACGTAAATGACACAAAGGCATATATGGATAGAGACAAAAACCAGACATATGTGAACACATACAGTGTCTCTCCTTCGCCCACAGAAGGACTAATGAGGCCAGGAATAGTACAGAGGCATCTGGTAAAGCTATGACAACATCACCCCAGCCGTGCAGGTTGCATTTTTACCTGCCAATCCCTCTCCCTGATTAGGAAGTAAAAGTGGTAAGGGAAATTGTAGGGATATAGAAGGATGTTAGATAAACTACCGTATTTTTCAGACTATAAGACGCACCGGTGTATAAGACGCACCAAGATTTCGAAGAGGTAAGTAAGAAAAAAAGCTTTTGTCCTTCCCGGCCCCCAGGAGCACTCTGCAGGCTTCAGCAGCGATAGGGAAAGGCAAAAAACACTTCAATTTTTCACCAAAATGGGGGGCATTTTTCCTTTCCCCCAGCCTTGCTGAAGCCTGCAGAGTGTTTCTGGGGGGTGGGAGAAGGAACAAATGACCCTGTTTTTTGTGAAAAACGACCAATTTTTCACAAAAATGGGATGTGACGTGGGGCTTCAGGATGCCAAAAATGGCTGTACTTGGTGTATAAGACGCACCAACATTTCCATGATCTTTTAGGGGGGAAAGGTGAATCTTATACTCCAAAAAAATACAGCATACCATGGTTTCAGAGATAATATTGTGGCCTGCCAACAGCCAGCAGAGCTGGCAGTGAGGAGGTTAGGAACATGGGACAGTCCTGGAGGCCGGGGAAGTCTCGGAGGAGGGCTTTGCATCAGAGGCAGAGATGGGGCCAAGGCCATCTGGAAGTTCTCAGCTATCTTCGAAGCTAGACAGCAGTGGGGCAGAGGAACAGCTGGAGCCTGTTCCCAGTGTGGGCATGCGCAGAGATGCCAGAATAGGAGAACAGCTCAGGAATCAGGGTCAACTTGGGAGTAAAGCCACAGATGGATGGTGAATGGCCCCTCCCATAGGAAATAAAAGAGGAGTAAAAGGAGAGTGGGCTTTTGCAGGAAACAATTTGTTCGCTCATTCATTCGTTTCAGGAGTGTGAAGATCTGTCTGTGAATCTCAGAGACTCTGTGCCCAGTCTTTCCTTGCCTTTGGAAAATATTTACATGGTAGCTTTCCAAGCTAGATAAGGTCTGTGGTCATAAATGCACCTTTGAAAGACTGTTTACCAGGCCTTTGCTGAATGTGATTGAGAAGGATTCACATTCGTTTAATAAAAGTGG
Source organism: Thamnophis sirtalis (assembly GCF_051295495.1). Lineage (NCBI taxonomy): Eukaryota > Metazoa > Chordata > Lepidosauria > Squamata > Natricidae > Thamnophis > Thamnophis sirtalis. The sequence goes on along the minus strand of NW_028261390.1, from coordinate 66,503,485 downwards.
TTTTGTTGGGACCAGGAATCTGCTTCGTGCTGTTTGGGGAAGCCTACGTCAGAAAAGATAGTTTCTTATCTAAACCGAATGACCAAGGGCAAAATAACAGTGCACCTGGGAGAAACTTCCTGCCAGTTTGACCATGACCTTCTGGAAGTCAATGGTGGGAGCAGTCTATCCTACCTCTGGAGGGCTAGGAGTCCGATCTCCTAATCTTCCAAAGGACTACCTGATCACCAATATTAAAGAGTTTTAAAAATAGTGTTTTGGGAGAAGACCTTAATCCAAGTATTTCTAGTTCAAGAAGATAGCTATAGCACTTAAACTTATGTATCACTTCATAGTGCTTTAGAGCCATCTCTAAAGAGTCAGCCTATCACCCTCAACAATCTGGGTCCTCATTTTACTGACCTCGGAAGCATGGAACAGAAGTTCGATTCTGACCAGCTTGAGTTGTCTTGCAATACTGCATTCTAAACACTGCACCACTGTGGCCAAGACGTTCTAGATCAATTTGGTTCCAGTGCATCTTCAAGTGCATGTTTTGCTTCAGTGAACTCCCATTTCAGTATCAAAATGAGGTCCATACCCTATTTTTGAGGCATTATGCAAAACCGAGTTTCCATCAGACTTGGAAATTCTGTTTTTTTGAATTCCAATATTTCTGACACGCAGTTTACATTTTAGGGGAAGGAAAATGTCCTTTCCACTATAGTACATTTTCCATCTGCCTGGTAATTTGTAGAAGAAAATGGCAATGGAACTTCACCATATTAATTATTTCTCTAAACTTGCACCAGCAGCTGTCATCTATTTGCTTCTAAAAATAGAAAAATAATAGAGTTTTTAAATTATACATTACTGGGAGTAGAGTCACAGTTTAGCATTTCCAGCAATATGCAATTTGAAAAACATCATTTACATGGAAATACAATGCCAAATGTTTGCTTTAAAATTCCCTTCCCAACAATACTTCGGTCTACATACCCAATGACAATTGTCCGGAGGTTGAATATATTTTCAGCTTGTCTCTGAGATCAAACTTCCTACTGCCAGAAGCTCAGTATGGGATAATATATATTTTATTCTAGGTTAAAGAAATCCCCCACTCCTTCTGCACAAATTAAACATTTCCACTTTGATTTGAGAAAAAAAAAACAACACTAATGACTGGCTACAAATAATCACTTGTTAATAATTCAAGGTCAGAAATGGTTAGTCTAAAGGGACGCATTTCTTGTTCACATTTCCAAGAATGATCCAGTAAGTCACCCAAGAACTGTGATTCTGTCTCCTATTAAGACTGGATTAAAAAAGAGGATGAAGGAACTCCGAATGTTGCAAACTTAACAAAACTCATCTGAATGAAAAACAGTTGTGTGAAAGACTTGGCACAACGCCCAGTTGCCTTAATTCCAAGTCTCCTTGACAGAATTCCAAGCAGTAAATTGAGTATTAAAACACTGTCTATAGAGAAGCCAGGCTGTTTTTAAAACAATTTATGAGACTCTATTGTTACCCACTACATGGATCTCATTGTCTAATTAATATATTGCATGGAAAATGCATGTGTTTTATATAAAACACACACACACACACACACACACACACACACAGAGAGATATACCAACTCTTGGATAATGACTGTGTAAGTTGGTAGATTGCAGATCAATAAAAGCAAAACAATAGCTTCTGTATGCCTATGTAACACTAAATCAGGTTTTGTTTCATCTATAGCAGGGGTATCAAATTCAAGGCTCTACATGGGGCTGCCCTTGAAAAGTGTTCGAAGACTTCAGCTAGTCCAGAATGCAGCCGCGCGAGCGATTGTGGGTGCACCTAGGTTCACCCACGTTACACCTATCCTCCGCGAGCTGCACTGGCTACCCATTGGTCTCCGGACACACTTCAAGGTGCTAGTTGTTACTTATAAAGCCCTGCATGGCATCGGACCTGGGTACCTGAGAGACCGCCTCCTGCCAATTACCTCCCAAAGACCGATTCGATCACACAGGCTCGGCCTTCTCCGGATTCCATCTGCCAGCCAATGTCGGCTGGCGACCCCCTGGGGGAACAGCCTTCTCTGTTGCTGCTCCGGCCCTCTGGAACGAGCTCCCCGTAGAGATCCGGACCCTTACTACCCTCCCGGCCTTCCGTAAAGCTACCAAGTCCTGGCTGTTCCGGCAGGCTGGGGGCTGTTGAAGTATCCAGCCCCGCTTCATTTGTGTCTGTTGTGTATTTTTAATATTGTTTGTAGTGTCTTATTTATCCCCTCCCCCATTTCATTGTGAGCCACCCGGAGTCCTTTGGGAGTGGGCAGCATACAAAACCAATAAACAAAACGAAACGAAACGAATTCAGTGAATCTGGCTTTTCTGTTACTTGACCTGGGAAAACTGCAGCCGTCAAAAATATGAACCAGTAGCCAAGCATCTGAATTTGGATCATTTCACCATGGGCATGCTACAATGGTTGTAAGGGTAAGACACTTTTTCAAGTGCCATTGTAATTTTGAACAGTGATTAAATAGAATAGAATAAAATAGAATAGAATGACAGAGTTGGAAGGGACCTTGGAGGTCTCCTAGTCCAACCCCCTGCCTAGGCAGGAAACTCTATGCCTCTACAGACAAATGATTATCCAACATCTTCTTTAAGAACTTCCAGTGTTAGAGCATTCACAACTTCTGGAGGCAAGTTGTTCCACTGGTTAATTGTTCTCACTGTCAGGAAATTTCTCCTTAGTTCTAAGTTTCTTCTCTCCTTGATTAGTTTCCACCCAAATCAAGGAGAGAAGAAACTTCTTGTCCTGCCTTCAGGTGCCTTGGAGAATAGTTTGACTCCCTCCTCTTTGTGGCAACCCCTGAGATATTGGAAGACTGCTATCATGTCTCCCCTAGTCTTTCTTTTCACTAAACTAGACATACCCAGTTCCTGCAACCGTTCTTCATATGTGTTAGCCTCCAATACCCTAATCATCTTTGTTGCTCTTCTCTGCACTTTTTCTAGAGTCTCCACATCTTTTTTACAACTTTTTTTTTCAAATGAACTGTTGGACTACAATTTTTTCCTTTTATTCTTAATGTTTTTCATTCCCTCCTTTTGGTGGGTTTTCTTTGGGTATCTTTCCATGCTGAAAGAATTGAAACAAAGCAGCTAAATAACCTAGAAGAGCGAAAATTAAACACAGTGCTCAAATTAAAAGGACCTACATTAAGAAGTAAACAGTGGGGGGGGGAGGAATGAAAGACAGAAGGATTTTACTGTACTGCATATTTAAAAATTTAATTGGTGATTGTAGCGGTTTGAATGCTACCCTGGGAAAACTTGCTTTTAAAGAGGCTATTTTTTTTAATAAACGTTTTTATTTTTTTAAAAAAATAATAATTCCACTTGTAATCAGAGGTATCTGCAAGGCAGACTTTGGAAAACTAATCAAATTCCATCCAGTAAATGAAGCAATATCCCAAAGTGCTGATTTACTCCATTACATCAGAGGAAATTAAACCATATCCCCCCAATTGTTTAAATTGGGTTTTAAGAGTCTTCGAAGCAAGAGACAAAAATTGATATCAAATGGTATTCCCCTCAAAAAATATTTTTTTAAAAAAGATTTTTATTAACAAACATGTAAAATACACACACACACACAAATTAGACGTACAGCACATTTATACAACACAGTGCGAACAGGAACTTCCTGTTTTTTTATATTAGCAATAATCAATCAATATTGCTCACCTTATATTATTTTCCCTTCTATCGTATTTCATTTGGATTTCACCATTCTTAACCCTCTTATTTTACTCATAACTTTTTTTTTTGAGTTTTGTTATATTCCTTCACTGATTCTTGTTTCTTTCCTCCATCCACCTATAGCATTTATCCCATATCTGGTAGAATTCTGATTCTTCCTTTCCCTGTATTTCTTTAGTTAGTTTATCCATTTCGGCACAGTCCATAATCTTTCTTATTATTTCATCTTCATTTGGGGTTAATTTGTTTTTCCATTTCTGGGCAAAGGCAATCCTTGCTGCTGTAAGTATATATAGTATTAAATACTGGATTTATTTTTTTGTATTTCGCCGACATAATTCCTAATTAAAAAAAACTTCAGGTTTCCATTCTATTTTAACCCCTGTTATTGCCTCCAGCCAATTTTTGATCCTTTTCCAAAAAAAGTTTTGCCTCCTCACTGGTCCACCATAAATGATATTGATATCAAATGGTATTCCCCTCAAAAAAAAATATTGATTAGATCCTGTAGTAAACCTTCTCTTTCTTAACCATGGATTATTGAATAAATTGTTATTGCCCCCCCCCAAAGGATGAGGAGGAGGATGGGGATGTTGCAATGGCCATGTGTTACAAAATGTCATAAGTCACTTTTTTTAAAAGTGCCGTGGTAACTTTGGTCATTAAATGAACCGTTGTAAGCTGAGGACTAACTGTATGTGCTTTTTAAAGGAGCACTTCATTCCTTTCACCTGGATTCCTGAAGCGTATTTTGGCAGTCCAGGTTAAGCCACTATAGGCCACTTGATATTTTGAAGAAGCGACAGAAGTCCCTGTAAGATTCAAGAAATCTCCTGCAGCTTAGCTGTCATTATTTATATAAGCCTGTTGTAGCAGCAAAAAAACAGGGGGTCCCAGTCATAATGATGCAATTGAAGGGAATAATGGCTGGCAATGATTAGGCCAGTGTTTAAAAAAATTCTCAAGTTTAATTTAAGACCTGCCACTTTTCATAATATTGGACATTCATGCATGACCACCTGCAGTGAGAAGTCCTGTCACACACACACACACACACACACACACACACACACACACACACACACACACACACACTGAGTTTGTCAATCAAAAGTTCGGCAGCTCGGCAGTTTGAATCCCTAGCACCGTGCAATGGAGTGAGCTCCCGTTACTTGTCCCAGCTTCTGCCAACCTAGCAGTTCGGAAGCACGTAAAAAATGCAAGTAGAAAAATAGGGACCACATACACACGTGTGTGAGGGTGTGTGTGTGTTTGTGGCCCACTAGCAGAGCTGTCAGCAGATTCAGACAGTGAGGAGGTTGGGGAGGAAGATGGGCCAGTCCTGGAATCTGGGGAAGGCTCTGTGTCTGAGGCAGAGAGGGGGGCACAGCCGTCTGACAGTTATCAGCTGCCTTCAGAGTCAGACGTCAGTGAGGCATACGAACAGCTGGAGCACGTTCCCAGAATGTGCATGCACAGAGTTGCCAGACAAAAGGAACAACTAGGGAACAAGGTTGACTTGGGAGTAAGGCCACAGGTGGACGGTGAAGGGCCCCTCACAGAGGAAATAAAATAGGAGTAAAAGGGGAGTGGAGTTTGCAGGAGACAATCAGTTTGCTTAATTGGTTCGTGACTCTCAGAGACTCCTTGCCAGGTTTTGCAGATATTGGCCTGCCAGCTCTCCGAGCCAGATAAGGTCTGTGACTGTAAATCTTCCCTTGAAAGACTTGGCTGCATGTGAATGAGCAGAATTCACAGTCAATTAATAAAAGGGTTTTTTGTCAGGACAAGGAGTTTGCTTCATGCTCTCGGGAAGCCTCGGTCAGAACAATATGTATTGCTTGCAAAGCATGTGAGTGTTATAATTGCATAGATACATTCAATGCCAGGTGCACTCAAGACCCATTTTATGTGATAATTGTAACAGCTGGCTTGATTGAAACTTATCAACAATCCCAATCCAGTTGTGTCTTTATAGGGCAGACAGATGGTTCTAATCTATCCATAGTTCTACTCCTCATGATGATGCTCTCACAAAAAAAGACACACTACGACTTTCCCCACCCGTGGTACCTAACTACAAGAATAAAACTATTCAGATGCATCCTGAACTCATTCCATCTGCAGTCATGCAACTCAATCCAACAGAAGCATAATTGCAAAACAAAAACCGAAACCTGATGTCTGATTAATTGCAATTTAAAATATACTGGAAGACACAGATGGATACGTTCCTAGCCTTCAAGAAAATTAAGCTTCAGACGAAGACACAGATTGTTCTTTTGGTGTTTGCACCATTTGTAACGTTGCCCCAATCTGTTAGAAGAGAGAATCATAGTTCCGTGATAATGCATATGTGTTCGGCGCAGAAACGCTTACTTTTCTAGCTGGCTTTGTGAATATCAAAGCAGGTGGCAATCTACGCAAGAGACAATGAAAGGATACGCTATTTTAGGTGTTCCAAGTCATAATTGGTAGAATCAGAGGTTCCACTACAAATCTGCGGTAGACTAAAGCGCGCTCGACGAAAGCGCGTACGTGACAGCATCACAGCGCGACGAAAACGGCACGCTGTGAGCGGTAAATTTAAAATTAACGCGAAAACCTTACCCTAACCCCCCAAAACCTAACCCTAAACCTAACCCTAAGCCTAACCCTTAACCTAACCCTAAACCTAACCCTAAACCTAACCCTAAACCTAACCCTTAACCTAACCCTAAACCTAACCCTAACGCTTAACGTAACCCTAACCCTAACCCTAACCCTTAACCTAACCCTAACCCTAAACCTAACCCTTACCTTTATGTGAATCGGCTTGCTTTAATTTTATTTTTATTTTATTTTAATTTATTTTTAATTTTATTTGTTGCGCTGCTGATGACGTCACGTACGCGCTTTGATCGGGCGCGCTTTAGTGGACCGCGGTTTTGATGGGTCACGGAATCAGAAAAGTGACATTGGACCTAAATCAGGGTATTTTGCAAATGTAAGTGTATTTTTAAGTAAGTGTGTTATTGAGTCTGTCATCTGTACCTTTCTAATGGTCTGGTTTGGCTCTGCAAGCCAACAAGACAGACACAGACTTCAGAGGATAATTAGAACTGCAGAAAAAACAATTACTACCAACCTGCCTTCCATTGAGGACCTGTACACTGCACAAGTGAAAAAGAGGGCTGTAAAAATATCTACAGACCCATCACATCCTGGACATAAACTGTTTCAACTCCTATCCTCAAAATGATGCTATAGGGCACTGCACACCAGAACAACTAGACACAAGGACAGTTTTTTCCCCCTAAACGCCATCTCTCTACTAAACAACTAATTCCTTCAACACTGTCAAACTATTCACTAAGGCTGCCTTACTATTACTATTAATCTTCTCATCATTCCTATCACCCATCTCCTCCCATTTATGACTGCATGAGTGCAACTTTTTTGCTTGTATCTTCACAATTTATATTGATTGTTTCCTAGCATGATTTGATTGCTTATTTGCATCCTGTGACTATCATTAAGTGTTGAACCTTCTTGACGTATGTATCTTGTCTTTTTATGTACACCGAAAGCATATGCACCAAAGACAAATTCCTTGTGTGACCAATCACACTTGGCCAATAAAGAATTCTATTCTATTCTAAAGCAACACTGTCAAAAGTTAAAATTGCAGCTCTACACCATATAAAATGCAGCTGTGTATAAATACTTCGTCAACAAATGGATTCAGAACCGCCCTTTGGAATCAGTTTTGAGTTTAAACAAGGATTCAGTCAAAACACAAAACTAACTGAAATGCAAAATTGCATGTTTAGTAAGTGTTATAGGTTTTATTAAGTCCTTAGTTGACTCATAATTTTTCTTTAACCATGGTACAAATTTCACATCAGTAAAAGGTAAAGGTTCCCCTCGCACATATGTGCTAGTCGTTCCCGACTCTAGGGGGTGATGCTCATCTTCTTTCTAAAGCCAAAGAGCCAGCACTATCCGAAGCTGTCTCCATGGTCAGGTGGCTGGCATGACTAAATGCAGAAGGTGCACAGAACACCAAAGGTGATTCCTATTTTTCTACTTGCATTTTTACATGCTTTCGAACTGCTAGGTTGGCAGAATCTGGCGACAAGTAATGGGAGCTCACTCCATTAAGCGGCGCTAGGGATTTGAACCGCCAAACTGCTGTCTTAACCACTGAGCCACCACGTCCCCACATAATAAAGACAGATGAATCTCAGTAATCGATACATCCCTGGTTGAAATCAAAATTCAATGGCACATATCTGAAATAGCAAAATCTACAACATTGATAAAGCATAAGGCAAATCTCATAGATTAAAAATAACACCAGAAAAAATAGAAATGTTTTCACCTAAATGCCCATTTCTCCCCTCCCCCCCCCAAAAAAAAACCCCTTTGATGCTACCATGGGAGCAGCAAATTGAGAAGTTGACTTGGACAAGAATTTCAGAACACATATCTAAACATTGGGTGGAAACTCACTGAATGATACATTTTGTTAGTGACTAAGATCCCAGCCTACGGGAAGTGATACAACTCCAGGATAATCTTCTCTGCGCATGCACACACTGGGAACAAGTTCCAGACCAGAAGTGAACAAATTGTCACAATTAACAAGTACTATAATGCCAAGAGGTTTATAGGTGGCGGGGAAGGATTAAAAATGAAAGGACAATACTTAAGCAATGACTTAGATCTTTCCTAAAATGTCAAATCACATGAAGGGCTGCTACAATGAGTAAGGTTTTAATGTTGCCTTTGCTCACTGCCTTGAATTCAATGTCACCTTCCAGGTTATGCATTTTGGTCATCCAGTTAGTTTGAAGCAATAACAAGCTGCAGCACAAGAAACCATACTATATGGGTAAAACCCTACTAAGCCAATGCCCTGATAATATATGGGTAAAACCCTAGTAGCCAATGATTTGGTTAGATATTTCATTCTCTAATCCCAACACACCTTATAGCAATCTTACCTCAACTGCATGGCTCCTACATACTACTATGCACTACTACTACTACTACTACTACTACTACTACTACTACATATAGATTAGAATTTCTGTATTTTGCCACTACCATGTAGTAGCCATCTGCTACATAGCAGTGGCATGTGGAATACAGTGTTCAGTTTCGCCATACTGATAGGACAGTCCCTACAATGACATTCTGAACTAGTAAACTGAGATTGACTATGTCTTAAGGATTTAAGTCTCCTTGGGTTGGGTAAAAATTCCCCTAAACCTTTACGCATTGAACTGCTGGATTCCATATTACATCAAGCTTACATTGCAAGTTATTGTTCCACTCGAGGCTTATATATCACACTAAGCTATGGTTTATCCAAAGCTAGGATTGTTGAATAAATCAAAACATCAAGACTCACACAGCCCAAACTAAACACGAAAAAGGGGGAAAGAGGTATCTATGATTACCTCCAAATTGCTCTCTACTTCCTATGTTGTTAGTTGCAAAGTCGTGTCCGACCCCATGGACAACGTTCCTCCAGGCCTTCCTTTCCTTTGGAGTCCATTTAAGCTCACGCCTACTGCTTCAGTGACTCCCTCCAGCCACCTCCTTCTCTATCGTCCCCTTCTTCTTTTGCCCTCCATCTTTCCCAGAATGAGGCTCTTCTCCAGGGAGTCCTTCCTTCTCATTAGGTGGCCAAAGTCTTTGAGTTTCCTCTTCAGGATCTGGCCTTCTAAAGAGCAGTCAGGGTTGATCTCCTCTAGAACTGACTGGTTGGATCACCTTGCAGTCCAAGGGATTCACAGGAGTCTTCTCCAGCATCAGAGTTCAAAGGCCTCCATTCTTTGTCACTCAACCTTTCTTATGGTCCAAACTTCACAGCCATCCATTGCAACTGGGGAAACCATAGCTTTGACTAGACCCACTTTTGTGGGCAGGGTGAGGTCTCTGCTTTTTAGTATGCTGTCTAGATTTGCCATAGCTTTCCTCCCCAGGAGCAAGCGTCTTTTAATTTCTTGGCTGCAGTCCCCATCTGCAATGATCTTGGAGCCCAGGAAAATAAAATATGTCCCTACCTCCATTTACTTCCTATAGTTGCAGCCTTTTAGTGAGGAAGCCAAGGGTCATGTTCTTCTCCCTCAGAACCATTTGAGGTCCATCAGCTCTTCCTCACCTCTTCTTAAATGCTGTGCAGTGTTGGGGAATCTCAATTGCTCTACCACAGAGGTGAAGAACCATGGCCCCTGTGTGACTTTTGAACTTCAACGCCCATTGGCTCAGGGATTCTGAGAATTGAAGTCCACAAGTCATAAAAGGGCCATCATTCCCCACACCTGCTCTCCCAGGAAAGAAGAGCAATTTTAAAAGAAGGAGGAGTCAAGCTATTCTCCAAGGCACCTGAGGGCAGGACAAGAAGCAACAGGTGGAAACTAATCAAGGAGAGAAGCAACTTAGAACTGAGGAGAAAGTTCCTGACAGTTAGAACAATTAATCAATGGGACAACTTGCCTCCAGGAGTTGTGAATGCTCCAACACTGGAAGTCTTTAAGAAGATGTTGGATAACCATTTGTCTGAAGTGGTGTAGGGTTTCCTGCCTAAGCAGGGGGTTGGACTAGGAGACCTCCAAGGTCCCTTCCAACTCTGTTATTCTATTCTATTCTATTTTATTCTATTCTATACATCTAGCTGACATGGCTTGACTGATCAAGAAAAGCCTAAAAGTTAATGCTTAACAATTGGATAAGAAAGTATGAGGACAATAACAGAATGGTAGGCTAGATTGGAAAGTAAAAAAATAAAATAAAAAACAGCATCCAAGCGAACCAGTTGCAAATTGTTCCTAAGAAAACCAAATGCATTTGGTTTGATTTATGAGAATCAAATTTGATACAAAGGAGCCTTTTTTAAAAAAATTATTGCTACTAAATTGAATGATGCCATCTGATAACTCAGAGTGGCTTATGAAGCAACACATTTTTTTAAAAAAAAATTAAGAGGAAAGGTGCACATATGAATGATCCAATACTGGAAGTCTTTAAGATGTTGGATAACCATTTGTCTGAAGTGGTGTAGGGTTTCCTGCCTAAACACGGGGTTGGACTAGGAGACCTCCAAGGTCCCTTCCAACTCTGCTATTCTATTCTATTCTATTCTATTCTATTCTATTCTATTCCAGCCTATCCTATTCTATCCTATCCTATCCTCTATCCTCTATCCTCTATCCTCTATCCTCTATCCTCTATCCTCTATCCTCTATCCTCTATCCTCTATCCTCTATCCTCTATCCTCTATCCTCTATCCTCTATCCTCTATCCTATCCTATCCCTATCCCTATTCCCATTCCCATTCCATTCTACTCCCATTCCCATTCTACTCCCATTCCTATTTCTTATTCTATTCTATCCTATTCTATCCTATCCTATCCTATCCCCTATTCTATCCTATCCTATCCTATCCCTATCCCTATTCCCATTCCCATTCCATTCTACTCCCATTCCCATTCTACTCCCATTCCTATTTCTTATTCTATTCTATTCTATTCTATTCTATTCTATTCCAGCCTATCCTATTCTATCCTATTCTATCCTATCCTATCCTATCCTATCCTATCTTATCCCTATTCCCATTCCCATTCCATTCTACTCCCATTCCCATTCTACTCCTATTACTATTTCTTATTCTATTCTATTTCAGGATTCTTCTACATTGTATGAATATAAATAACTTAGTTTACGATCAAAGCAAAATATTTAGTTGGGGCTTAGCAGAAACGTGCACATACTTTGGGGGGTTTGGAGTACGTGTTATGGCTGTCTAGCCAAAAGGCCTCATATTTTAAAAGTGGCGCATAAGCCAATAGGCACTATTTAAATGATCAAAATTCATCATCCTCTGATGTCACACCTAACCAAATTTGACTGATCCTCAAAAGGGCAACCAAAAGGAGAATATTGCATTATTTAACATTAAGCCTGGTTAATCTTTGATGAGAAATGTCTAGCCAAGCCTGAGGCCTGCAGGTGGACCAAACACATGATTGATAACAACATGAAATTACTAGCTAGCTGGAACTTATTGTTCGTGTTAGTGGGTGGATGGGAGTTTAATGTTAATGTTAAAGTTTAATGTTAAAAAGTAGAACAACTGTTTTAGGAAGAAGATATACAAGTAGATGATTCTAACCACCCATGACTACATTGGGGTTTTTTTATTTTATTTTTTTGTTTTAAGTTGAGGTCATCAATTCCTCAAGAGCCGAGGTGGCGCAGTGGTTAAATGCAGCACTGCAGGCTACTTCAGCTGACTGCAGTTCTGCAGTTCAGCGGTTCTAATCTCACCGGCTCAGGGTTGACTCAGCCTTCCATCCTTCTGAGGTGGGTAAAATGAGGACCCGGATTGTTGTTGGGGGCAATATGCTGACTCTGTAAACCGCTTAGAGAGGGCTGAAAGCCCTATGAAGAACGTGATGTTGTCAAAATAAAATTCCTTTCTAGAAAGCCAAGGTCATCCTTTGTCTCTACACCTCTGCACCTGACCGGAACTGGATGGGTGGAACTGCCAGCGTGGCAGAGGAAGATTGGGCCATGTGATAGACTTGTGGGAGTGAAGGCAAGATCTTGAACTTTCAACTAGGTGGGGAAAACCGGGAAGCTTTCAGATTCAGGTTTTCCCAGATGTGCCAACATGGCTCTCTTAATAAATTGCAACTTATAGCAATACTTAAGAGAGCTGAGGTGGTGCAGTGGGTAGAGTGCAGTACTGCAGGCCATTTCAGCTGACTGCTATCTGCAGTTCGGCGCTTCACATCTCACCGGCTCAAGGTTGACTCAGCCTTCCATCCTTCCGAGGTGGGTAAAATGAGGACCTGGATTGTTGGGGGCGATATGCTGACTCTGTAAACCGCTTAGAGAGGGCTGAAAGCCCTATGAAGCGGTATATAAGTCTAACTGCTATTGCTATTGCTATTGCTACTTTACCTTGGACTCTGATTTAATTTTGGATGTTATTTTGGAATCCTGACAAACAGTTTCCAATGTATCTGTATCTCCATACAGACAATGTACTCCTTGATTAGTAATCAAGAGCATAATAAGTGACATCTTTGTAGATTCTGCAAAATATGGTTAGTGATCAGCATTCAGTTTGGTTATTCACAAATAAGACATACTTGCAGAGAAGGGTTTTTACCGGTTCAGACTGGTTCAGCAGAACCAGTAGTGGTTTTCCAGCCTGGGTCGCTGGAACCGGGAACAACCCAGGCCTGCCACATCTCTGAACCAATTCTCCAGTCGGCGTGGCATGTTTTTCTCCCCTTTTTAATGTTCTGCGCGTGCGTAGATCTACCGGCGTTAATGCCGCCAGCAATCCATCCCTGCAAACTTGGTTTTCATTTTCTTTTCTGCTCTAGGAAAGAGAAATCCTGTTGCGGAAATCATGTATCAAGCATGTTTACATGAGCAACCTGCTGAGTTATTGCTCATCAGCATTAGCTTATATCTCAATTTATATGCAGTCACCCAAGATTGGAAGACATTTTTTCCCTCCTGAAATAAATAAAAACACCCATACAAAACATGCATTTTGAAGTTAGCTTCGGGCAAAAGGGGGGAAAAAAAGGTTTAATCTTGTTCAAATAAATGGCCCACATTTCTTGCTCAGTTAAGTGGTTAATGCAGAAACCTAGTGTAAGTTGTCTGCAGAGGATCCCAGAGGAGAGGTTTGTTCTCTGTCACACACTGTGAATAGCCTTTGTGTAGTTTCATGCTAAATTCGGTGTCCTGACACCATTCGAAGAGAAGAAGAAGCAAAACATGCAGACAATTGAGTTCATACGTTGAATATTTAACATTTATGCACATGCAACATAAGAGAACGTGCAAATCTGGAATGGTTAGCTGACCAATTGTAATTTCTTGAGTTACAACACTGAGGTCAACCGTGTTTTTACGGCCTCTGAAAATGATTAGCCATCATTTGGATCAGTGGTGGGTTTCAAAAAAATTTTTGAACCTACTCTGTGGATGTGGCCTCCTTTGTGGGAGTGGCTTGCCGGCCATGTGACCTGGTGGGAGTGGCTTGCCGGCCATGTGTTCTCTCTCTCTCTCTCTCTCTCTCTCTCTCTCTCTCTCTCTCTCTCTCTCTCTCTCTCTCTCTCTCTCTCCCCTTCCTTTTGTCTCTGTCCCTTTTTCCTTTTTTTCTTTCATCTCTCTCTCACACTTTTTCTTTCTTTTTTCTTTTTTCTTTATTTCTTTCTTCCTTTTTTCTCTTTCTCTCTCTGTGTGAGTCTGTCTGTGTGTGTGTGTGTGTGTGTGTGTGTGTGTGTGTCAGTGGTGTGTTTAAAAAAAAATTGGAACCTCTTCTGTAGGTGTGGCCTGCTTTCCGGGTCCACTGGTGGAACCTCTTCTAAACGGTTCGGGAGATTTGACAAACCGGTTCTACCAAATAGGTGCGAACTAGTAGGAACCCACCTCTGATTTGGATGCCGAGGTGGCGCAGTGGTTAAATGCAGCACTGCAGGCTATTTCAGCTGACTGCAGTTCAGCAGTTCGGCTGTTCAAATCCCACCAGGCTCAAGGTTGACTTAGCCTTCCATCCTTCCGAGGTGGGTGAAATGAGGACCCAGATTGTTGTTGGGGGCAATATGCTGACTCTGTAAACTGCTTAGAGAGGGCTGAAAGCCCTATGAAGCGGTATATAAGTCTAACTATTGCTATTGCTATTGCTGTCCATATATGCCTAGGAATAATTAAAATTCATAATCATCTGATATCACAGCTTGTCACAGAAACCAATGGAACAATTGAATACTGATGGTTGCCTTCAGAAGCTGTGAGAGCTTCACCAATGGAGGCTTTCAAGAAGAAATTGGACAACACAGATTGTCAGAAATGGTGTAGGGTCTTCTGCTTGGGTGGGGTTGGACTAGATGACCTCCAAGGTCCCTTCCGAATTCTGTTATTTTGTTACAGTAGTAGTGAGAGGCCAAGTGAATGAGAATCTATGCCTTCAAAAGTAGTGATCGGAATTTTTATTTTCCCGTGTCTCTCGCATCAACATTGGTCATACTTTAGCTAGTGCTGCAGTGATAAACCAACAAGAGTGGTCTTATTTATTGGTTGGTTGGATTCTTGATATCATTTGTCTAGCTGTCCATCTTAAAGCCAAACTCTGGATGACTGACAGTCCTAGCAAACGAAATATATTCCATCTAAACTAAAGCAAAAAAAAAATAATACAACCCCTTATAGGAAAAACAGAACAACAGATGGAATTGTTTCCACTGTCAAACCTTCTTAGGATATGGTTCTCCGACATTGAGAAGAATTTACTGTGCTTCAACCTATAACAGACTTGGCGGTGCTTATTTAAGCTTTGCTGAGTATTCTGAATGTGAGTTTTGATGACCACCTGCTGATACAGCTGGTATATATGCTAGGATGCTCACATCTACTAAGGCACTCTCTGTTGTTTTAGCCTACCATCCTCTAAAGCAGATCTGTCAAACTGGTGGCCTGTGGGCGAGATGCATCATGCACAGGCTATGCCACCCTGGCTCCATAAAGGCAAAAAATGTTACAATCAGTGGTGGGATTCAATTTTTTTTTTTTACTACAGGTTGTGTGGGCACGGCTTGGTAGGCTTGGTGAGGCTTGGTGGGCATGACAGAGGAAGGATACTGCAAAATTCCCATTCCCTTCCCACTCCAGGGCAAGGATATTGCAAAATCCCCATTCAATTCCCACTCCAGTTCAAGGATGCTGCACAAACCCCATTACAGGGCAAGGATGCTGCAAAAAACCCATTACAGGGCAAGGATGCTGCAAAATCCCCATTCCCTTCCCACTCCAGGGCAAGGATATTGCAAAATCCCCATTCACTTCCCACTCCAGGGCAAGGATACTGCAAATCCCCATTCCCTTCCCACTCCAGGGCAAGGATATTGCAAAATCCCCATTCCCTTCCACTCCAGGGCAAGGATACTGCAAAATCCCCATTCCCTTCCACTCCAGGGCAAGGATGCTGCAAAATCCCCATTCACTTCCCACTCCAGGGCAAGGATACTGCAAATCCCCATTCCCTTCCCACTCCAGGGCAAGGATATTGCAAAATCCCCATTCCCTTCCACTCCAGGGCAAGGATACTGCAAAATCCCCATTTCCAGCCCACTTCAGGGCAAGGATGCTGCAAAATCCCCATTCCCTTCCCACTCCAGGGCAAGGATGCTGCAAAATCCCCATTTCCAGCCCACTCCAGGGCACGGATGCTGCAAAATCCCCATTCCCTTCCCACTCAAGGGCAAGGATGCTGCAAAATCCCCATTCCCTTCCCACTCAAGGGCAAGGATGCTGCAAAATCCCCATTCCCTTCCCACTCAAGGGCAAGGATACTGCAAAATCCCCATTTCCAGCCCACTCCAGCTCTTCTCTGCACTCTTTCTAGAGTCTCCACATCTTTTCTACATCCTGGTGACCAAAACTGAATGCTGTATTCCAAGTGTGGCCTTACCAAGGCCTTATAAAGTGGTATTAACATTTCACGTGATCTTGATTCTATCCCTCTGTTTATGCAGCCTAGAACTATGCTGGCTTGTTTGGCAGCTGCTGCACACTGCTGGTTCATATTTAAATGGCGGTCCACTAGAATTTCTTAATATCTTCTCAAAATGACTTAACTTTAAGCACTGGGTTAACTTTGGCAAGCTGCAAAAGTCAGGCTGTTATTTTATTCATTCATCCATCATATCCTATATTGCGATGGCAGTCATGTTTATGGGCCTTTTAATGCTTTTCAAGTTATCTTTAGAATTCAGCTTTGCATAGAACTGGCAAATAATTATTCTCTAAGGGGGGAAAAAGTGATTCCGTCTGGATGCTACATCAGAACATATTTCTGAGTCTGCAGTTTTCATGTACTTCAAAGCATTGGAAGCCACGATAAATATGCGCTGGCTTCAAAACACATTTTGTTTGCAAAAATGCTGAACAGGCACCTCTATTAGATCTGCAGGCATTAAAAAAAACATAATCCTTCAATTAATTTGGGAGAATCAGACGGCCGTCTCAATGTCAAATTCTTACATGATATTGTGAATTATAACTACCAAACAATTTCTACAGATTTGCTGCCATTTTATTCAACGGCAAGCAGCATGGAGGTATGCAGGCCTAGGAAACTGTTTAAAATCTTTTAAGAATGGGTTTCATTAATAATTATGCAGGGTTAAGCCCAGCAGTATTTAGGGGAGTTAAAATTCACAGTTAGATGGAAGTAGCATTACACCTAAGCATTTACACTGAGTTCTATCCCGCCCTCCCAGCTTTAGGTATTAAAACAGAGGCTTTTTCAAAAAAAATAAATTAAAAGGATAATAGCGAGAAAGGGAGGAACTGCAGAAAGTTGAGGATTTTCCTGTTTTTAAACGTTCAATCACGCTTTAAAAAATTAATGAAACAGTTCCCAGGATCCAGAGGCTTTCACCAGTGGGAAACCTATGACGCACTACCAGCGATGGGTTTCACATTTGCCTACTACTGGTTGGTCCCGCGTGACTGCTTCACAGGTGGTTCCTACCAGTTTGGCTGAGTAGGTAGTAACTCGGCTGGGCATGTGCCCAGTTCCATCCTCAGCGCCGCCATCTTGATTTTCGGTTCCGCGAATGCGCAGAACAATCTTCATTGCAAAAATGTATTTTTTTCTCCTTGTTCTAATGTTGTGCACACGTGCAGACCCTTTATGGGTTCAAATGTGCACACGTGCAGAGCGCACGTCTAACATTGCGCGAGCAAAGCGAGCCCACGTGTGCAAAATAATTTGTGCGACGAACCAGCTGTAATGCTGGCAGCAACCCACTCCTGGTGCGCGCCCCTTCCCTACATGCTCCCAGCAGTGGTGGATTCCAGATCCTAGTTCAACTGGTATGGTGTAACGGGGCCCAGAATCCACCACATGAAAGCGCGCAGCACGCACATACGTCTTTAACTCTTGCAACACCTCCACAATGCTCCAGGTGCTCAGCAGGTGCTGTGCACTCCATGCGTGGAAACACCAAAGAGCTCAAATACAGGTAGGGAGCTCGGGCAGGCAGGTGGGCCCTCTGGAGCACTGGAACAGAACAGTATCTGGTGCTCTGGACAGGCACCAGTACGCCCATATCGGGGCATACCACTTGCAACCCACCACTGGCTCCCAGCCTTCCAAACATGCGCTTTGAATATGGCCAGCCAGGGCAGTTGGGTAGGCCAATCCACGATTTCCATTACTGGTTCAGACAAACTGGTCCAAACTGGCTGAATACCACCTCTGTACACTACACAGGGATATACAAAGACAAATATTCTATTTTTTTTTCATCAGTCCAAAGAAGAAAATATGGACAAATTATGGTTTAAGGATCTTCTGTTTGCCTGTTTTGCTTGTCAAAGTTAAAAATCCTGCACAACAGGGCAGATGATCCTATCTCAAATTGCTTTGTATTTCATGAAATCTCACCAAGAGCTAAATCTGGGATGTCACATAAGCTTCTTGAAGAAGCATATCAAATGTTATGAGATGTATATAAAGTTTCACCTTCCTCACCCCCCAAAAAAGCAAAAAAACAACCCTTCATATTTTGCAAACTTACTCATGAAAAATTTTTTTTTTGGGGGTGGGGACTTTGGATTATCTCAGATCTATGTACAAATTATTTTGTAGGTCTTCAAAAGTGTTGAGGGATATCACGGATAGGTTCCTAGTCTTAAGTTAATGATAAAGTGACAAACTTTTCCCAATACAGGTTTTTCTTCTTCCTTCAAAGAATTGATAGAAACACACAAGCTAATGTAAGGTGATGTATTGGAAGCAGGAAGCCCCAATTTCTAATATTTCCTTCGGCAGAAGTGGTATTCAGCAGGTTCTGACCAGTTCTGGGAACCTGGTAATGGAAATTTCGAGTAGTTCGGAGAACCGGTAAATACCATCTCTGGCTGGCCCCGCCCGCATCTATTCTCTACCTCCCGAGTCCCAGCTGATCAGGAGGGAATGTGGATTTTGCAGTATCTTTCCCCTGGAGTGGGGTGAGAGTGGAGATTTTGCAGTATCCTTCCCCTGGAGTAGAGAGGGAATGGATATTTTACAGTATCCATCCCGTGGAGTGTGGAGAGAACAGAGATTTTGCAGTATCCTTCCCCTGGAGTGGGGAGGGAACAAAGATTTTGCAGTATCCTTCCTCTGGAGTGGGGCGGCAACAGAAATTTTACAGTATCCTTCCCTTGGAGTGGGGAGGGAATGAAGATTTTATAGTATCCTTCTCCTGTCATGCCCACCAAGCCACAGCCACAGTACCGGTAGTAAAAAAAAATTGAATCTCACCACTGCCACTAGGGACAGAAACTGCCTG
Source organism: Thamnophis sirtalis (assembly GCF_051295495.1). Classification (NCBI taxonomy): domain Eukaryota; kingdom Metazoa; phylum Chordata; class Lepidosauria; order Squamata; family Natricidae; genus Thamnophis; species Thamnophis sirtalis. Next base: position 66,484,380 of record NW_028261390.1, on the reverse strand, counting down.
GATGACTTTGGTCTGGGATTTTTGGTTGTGTTGTTGTTTTTTTCCTCACTCACTTCCTCCATGTCTCTCCCTCTCTCCCCCTCCCCCTCTGTCTCCATTAGACTAGTAAATTAAAAATGTCTAATTATCTACTCACACTTGACTCGCATAGTAGATTAAGGACCATAATCTTCAATGAAGAGCTCTTCATCTTTAACACAAAACTTTCACCGTAAGGAGGGATGTATATAAATATTCTCTGAACTACTGTAAAACACTCATTACACCCAGTAATATTCAAGGCACATTTTCATCCAATGTCAGCTGCAAGCAGAGAGATCCACAAAGTGTAGAGTTCAAACTAACTACTTTATTGCATTCTGCCTGTTATACAGGAATCTCCTCAGATTAGTTGCTTTCTCTTGGGAACAGATAGATAAGGCTCTATGGAGCTTGCCAGGAGGCGGTCAGTCTTAGATTTCTCGTGGCTCGCGCAAGGATTCAAAACTAATCCCCTGCTTGACTCCTCCTTCCTGCCTTCCTTTCCCAACACTCAGCTAATCCCATCTTCCTTCTTTCCCTTTTTAACTTTTCAACTGCCCGTTCTCAACACAATCCCAACTCACCATTCCATAATCCTACCATCTCTCCCTTAATTTTCATTCATTTCATTTCATTTACTTTATTTGTATGCCGCCCTTTTCCCTGAGGGGACTCAGGGCGGCTCACAATTCAGGGGGAGGGAAGGACAAAACATGTTACATACATGAAAACAATACATCGTTAAAAAATACAACAGTCATACTATTCGGGTGGGGTTGAAGTCTTTAGCCCCAGGCCTGTCAGGACAGCCAGGTTTTAAGGGCTTTGCGGAAGGTCTGGAGGGTGGTGAGGGTACGAATCTCCACGGGGAGATCGTTCCAGAGGGTCGGAGCAGCCACCGAGAAGGCTCTCCTCCGGGTAGTTGCCAGTCGACATTGACCGGCTGATGGAATTCGGAGGAGGCCTAATCTATGGGATCTTATTGGCCTAGTGGAGGTAATTGGCAGTAGGCGGTCTCTCAAGTACCCAGATCCAATACCATGAAATAGGTATTAATACCCCCCCCCCCGATCCACCCACTCCTTCAAACCAGTGGTGGGTTCTGGCTCCCATCACAACTGGTAGGCTGCATACGGGGCCTGGCGTAGCTGTTGGGCACACACACTGCACACGCATGCACACACCACTGCCCTGCGACACCCAGCTGCTCGGTGGAGGTCACACAGGAGCCGCACACTGTGTGTGCAGGCGCGATTGGCCCGGTTGCTTCAAAAACAGGTAAGGAATGTGGGTGGGTGGGTGGACCAAATGGGCCACTGTACCGTTATGGTGGCACTGCTCCTGACTACCACCAGTACAGCTGCGCCAGGCTGTTCTGCCTGGAACCCGCCACTGCTTCACACCCAGATGAGAAATACTATTGATTACATTGCTTTTAAAGCCTTTACATCAGAGGTTCCCAACTTCTGGGCAACGGCCCTATTTGCAAGCAGACCCCATGAGGGGTAGGACGCTGGGTATGCGCATGCATGTAGCTCAACTTGCGCAAGTCCAGCTGCACAGGCATGTGTGCTGGTGTGCCACTTGTGCAAGTAGAGCTGTGCATGTATGCATGCTGATCCATCCATCATGCTCCCCAGTTCCCCTCTCTCCCCCCCCTCCACAGTCGGGCCACCAAGTTTGGAGAGCGTTGTTTTACATCAACAAATGGCAAACAAGAGCAGTGGTGGGATTCAAATAATTTAACAACTGGTTCTCTTCCCTAATGACCAGCAGGGTAGGCGAGGCTAAGTGGTCATGTGACTGGGTAGGCATGGCCAACTCAATGTCACTCATGTCGATGAGCGCTTTGTCTTCGCTGTTACAATGCAATGAGGGTTAACGGGAGAGGCAGTTTCTGTAAGCAGGGCAATAAAGATGAGACTAGAAACAACACCAGAATGTTTCCTTCCTGCCTTCCTTAGAGGATTAGCCCTGTAAAGTGGAAAAAACCAAAAGGAGATTTCTTCCAAGACTTGGTTCTCCGAACTGCTTAGAAAGTTAACAACCGGTTCTCCCGAATAGATGCGAACCGGCTGAATCCCGCTACTGGTATAGAGTCTTGCTATAATCAAAAACTGACTTTCCAAAGTTCCTTTTTTTTATTTGACTGGGAATCAGGGCTTATCTAGTATTCTTCCAAACATACAGTCTAGGAAGCCACAGCTAATTTTCACGTTTCATGTTTATGAAACATGGGGGGGGGGAAGATATCAATAAAGAAAAATATTGGTAGCTCAGGGTTGAAACGAGGGGCCGTTGGTGCTCTCTGAGCATGGTGGTTTTCCTGCAAACGTTTCATTACCCAACTAGGTAACATCATCAGTGTTATTTGACCGATGATATTACCTAGTTTGGGTGATGAAACACCTGCAGGAACACCGTCGCGCTCCGAGGAAAAGACGTTTGTCAAAACTTGATGTTGGTGTGATAGAATAATTAAGGATCTGAGTTAAATGTTAATTGTGCAAGCATTTTATAACCACATTAAAAAAAATGTAAGTAACAGCTTGTGAGAAGAGTGATAATGACGGGAAGCACAGCAGGAAGAAGAGGGAATCAAACACTTTTGCACAAATACAGTCGTGATGATCATCACTGCTTTGAAGCTCCTATTTGCTTTGCCAAATCACCCATGCAAAATAATGCGAATATCGGCAGAAGAGCCCGGCAAGTAAAGATATTAGCAGCAGAAGAATGGGTTAAATTCATCTCTTATATGCCCTAGTAATGATCAAACACATCATATCACATCATTGCCTGATGTGTTTGCATTTAAATATATATTCCTTAATACTATTCATTTAATGGGAAAGTAATGGGATTGAATTGAATTGAATTTTATTATTTATATGCCGCCCTTCTCCGGGAGGACTCAGGGCGGCAAACAATTCAAAAAGGAAAAAAGGGAAACATAAAACGAAATACAGACAATTAAAATAAGCAAGAGTCACACAACCATACATGTCGAGAGGGGAGGGAACTCATCACTCCCAGGCCTGCTGGCAAAGCCAGGTTTTGATGGCTTTTCGGAAGGCCTGGAGAGAGGTGAGGGTCCGAATCCCTGCGGGGAGTTCATTCCAGAGGGCCGGAGCTGCCACAGAGAAGGCCCTCCCCCGGGTAGTAGCCAGATGGCATTGGAACCCGGAGGAGGCCAACCCTGTGTGATCTAATGGGTCTGTGGGAGGTAATTGGCGGTCTCTCAAGTACCCAAATTCAATACCATGAAGGGATGTGGTGGCTCAGTGGCTAAGACGCTGGGCTTGTCCATCAGAAGGCCGGCAGTTCACCGGTTTGACTCCCTAGCACCACGTAATGGAGTGAGCTCCCGTTACTTGTCCCAGCTTCTGCCAACCTAGCAGTTTGAAAGCATGCAAAAAGTGGAAGCAGAAAAAAAAATAGGGACCACTTTGGTGGGAAGGTAACAGTGCTTCATGTGCTTTCAGTCATGTCGGCCACATGACCATGGAAACATATTCGGATAGTGCTGGCTCTTCAGCTTAGAAACAGAGAGGAGCACCATGTTCTAGAGCTGAAAAATGGTTAGCACGCATGTGCAGGGAGAATCTTTACTTTTAATGGAAGAGAGGGCTACAAACTATGGCCAAAAAAAAAGAGAGAAGAAGTTTATTTCAAGGGAAACATTCTCAAAAAAATTCAAAAGCATATATTTTATTGAATATGAATGTATAATTTTGTTATTACAGTATTACATCATAATGAAAGGAGTACATTGTGAATGTGATATTCTTTTCAATTGGGATATTGTATTTCATCATAATGAAAGGAAAGGAGTGCATTGTGAATGTAATATTCTTTTCAATTGGAATATTGCGTAGGGATATTTTTTTAAAAAAATATCCATACCTATAAAAAAAGCTCTTGTTTTATAAATAGAGGATGTAGGCAGGAAACTCTACACCACTTCAGACAAATGGTTATCCAACATCTTCTTAAAAACTTCCAGTGTTGGAGCATTCACAATTTCTGGAGGCAAGTTGTTCCTCTGATTAATTGTTCTAACTGTCAGGAAATTTCTCCTTAGTTCTAAGTTGCTTCCCTCCTTGATGAGTTTCCACCCATTGCTTCTTGTCCTGCCCTCAGGTGCTTTGGAGAATAGCTTGACTCCCTCTTCTTTGTGGCAACCCCTGAGATATTGGAAGACTGCTATCATGTCTCCCCTAGTCCTTCTTTTCATTAAACTAGACATACCCAGTTCCAGCAATTGTTCTTCCTATGTTTTAGCCTCCAGTCCGCTAATCATCTTTGTTGCCCTTCTCTGTACTCTTAAATGTATCGCTTCATGCCCTAGAGCCGAGGTGGCGCAGTGGTTAAATGCAGCACTGCAGGCTACTTCAGCTGACTGCAGTTCAGCAGTTTGGCTGTTCAAATCCCACCAGGTTCAGGGTTGACTCAGCCTTCCATCCTTCCGAGGTGGGTAAAATGAGGACCCGGATTGTTGTTGGGGGCAATATGCTGACTCTGTAAACCGCTTAGAGAGGGCTGAAAGCCCTATGAAGCGCTATATAAGCCTAACTATTGCTATTGCTATTGCTAGAATCTGAAGCGAGGAAGACTACTCTACAAAGACTTCACATAAAAGAGAAATGCACCTTTGCTTGATCAACAAGGATTCTAGAAATAATTTCATCCAAGCTGTATTATCTGGATAACTGTAGACTTACAAGCACCCAAGACTGTGCAATTATAGAACAAAAAGTCCTTACCCCAGTCTGAACTACAGGGCAAAAACAAAAAAATCAAAATAGAGGAGAGGTAGGGGAAGAAGAAAGAGGTAAGGAGTGGTGAGTGGGAGGGAGAGAAAGAAAAGGAGAGGAGGGAGGAAGAGAGAAAAGGAGAAGGCGAGAGGGTAGGAAGGAGAAGACAGAGGGTAGGAGTAGGGGAGAAGTAAGGGAAGGAAGAAGGGGAAGGAGAGGAGGAAGGAAGGAAGTAGAAAAGGAAGGGAGGGAGAAAAGAAAAGAAAGAGAAAATAAGGTGGTGTCATAGCAGGTGCGAAGGATGGTAAATAATACATTCCAAATTATATCTTTAAATGGAATAATAATAATATAAGAATGGCAAAGAAAAAGAATAACTATGTGAATGTATACCTATAACTGCATGTAAGAGAATAGATGACAGTAAAAATATAAAGCACAATATAAATAAATAAAGAAATGTATATAAAAATGGATAACGATTAAGGGGACCATGAATGCAAGATAGAAATGTATAGAAGGGAAAACACTAACTGCAAAGAAACCGATTCGGAACTGCTGTATGATATATGATGGAACTTATTGTTCCTATGTTGTTTTTAAGTGATGTGGTTATTTTTGTTAACGTGTTTAGGTGTTCTGTTGATGTGCTTATGTGTATAAAATAGAAAAAGGGGAAAAATCAAAATATTGTGAAGCAACGCGTACTAATCTTGTATCTCTCTCTTATGTATATATTTTTGACACTCGCTTCCTATCCAACAATAGCCAAGAAAATTAGAATTCCGCTAGTCGTGCAGGCAAGCTTTCACTTGTTCCCATCAGACAGAGAAAAGTAGACATTACTCAACAATCAGCTGGCAGTAGGAGGCAGAGAGGAAAGGAGCTCGTGTTAGAGGGGGGAAAGAAAATAACTTCCCTTTTTCTGTTGTAAATTGCAAAATTCACAGTGTCTTGAAAGCACCGGGAAGAATACACAGTTGTTCATTTGATCTCCTACTGTTTTCTTGACCTTTCCTATTGGGGTGGTAGCAGGAGAGAGAAAGGAGTTTTATTCTTCATGAGATAGTTATCTGCTAAACACGGGTGGATGTGCCAAATGCAGCACTCAGACAACAGACCTAAACAGATGCCACCGCGAAGGGCACATTTTGGGAAGGAAAAGGGACAGTAGTTAGCAGATCAAAGGATTGCCCGATGTTGATACAATTCAGTGGTGAGTTTCAAAAATTTTTCAAACCTACTCTGTGGGTGTGGCCTTCTTTGTGGGAGTGGCTTGCCGGCCATGTGACCTGGTGGGAGTGGCTTGCCGGCCATGTGTGTTCTCTCCCTCTCTCTCTCTCTCCTTCCTTTTGTCTCTCTGTCCCTTTTTCCTTTTTTTCTTTCATCTCTCTCTCACTTTTTCTTTCTTTCTTTCTTTCTTTCTTTCTTTCTTTCTCTCTCTCTTTCTCTCTCTCTTTCTTTCTTTCTCTTTCTCTCTCTGTGTGAGTCTGTCTGTCTTTGTGTGTGTGTGTATGTGTGTGTGTGTCAGTGGTGGGTTTCAAAAAATTTTGGAAGCTCTTCTGTAGGTGTGACCTGCTTTCCGGGTCCACTGGTGGAACCTCTTCTAACGGGTTCGGTAGATTTGACGAACCGGTTCTACCGAACTGGTGCGAACTGGTAGGAACCCACCTCTGATACAATGAATGGCAATTCTTGATTGGGAGTGAAATGAAAGCACTTGGCTCTACTTTCTTCCAATGTGTCAGCTTCAGATCTCCAAGTACCGTATTTTTCAGAGTATAAGACATACTTTTCCCCTCCTTAAAGAGGGTGAAGATTTGGGTGTGTTTTATACTCTGAATGTAGCCCCGCCCACCTATCAGCCCCTACCCTTCGGCCTCCACGCATCCTCTTCCTGGCTGCAGATTGCCACCAACAATGGCTGGTGATTTTGGGCTCTACGCACTGTATTTTCAGCTTCCAAATGTTCGAACGTCCGGTGCCCAAAATGGCCACCCCTTCTCTTACTCCTTCCCCGCTTTGCCTGCTTTAGTCACTGGAGCTCCCTGTTAGGATCAGCTGTGCCTCTGAAGCTGTTTTTCAGCCCAAACACAAGCTAAGCGATCTTCCCTTCTTTTCTTATTGCTGCTCCCTCCGACAATCAGCTGTGCTTTAGAAGAGCCAAGGTGGCGCAGTGGTTAAATGCAGCACTGCAGGCTACTGCTAGATCAGCAGTTCAGCGGTTCAAATCTCACCGGCTCAGGGTTGACTCAGCCTTCCATCCTTCCGAGGTGGGTAAAATGAGGACCCAGATTGTTGGGGGCAATATGCTGACTCTCTGTAAACCGCTTAGAGAGGGCTGAAAGCCCTATGAAGCGGTATATAAGTCTACTGCTATTGCTATTAAAAAAAAAAAAAAGCACAGCCCCCATCACCCCCAACGTCAAAACCAGTGAACGAACTGTTTATTATTCTCTGATTTAACAGAGAAGGTACAGGCTTTAGATCCATTGGGTGTCATTGCTTGATAGATGGAATTATTAAATTGTATCAATCAGCTTTGATTTCACAACTTGAGATTTAGGAGTAGAATTAAGAACTTATGATGAGTAAAGTCCAAGATAATGGAGGTGAATAAAAGTGTCATCTTCAAGTGTCAAAGAAATAGGGCTTTTAAGCCCTAATGACCAAACTACAAGTAAGAACTTTGTATGACTAAGTTTTCCTGAAAATACATAGTTGAGGAAGGCTTTAGTTCAGAGGTGGTATTCTACCAGTTTGGATCGGTTTGCCCAAACTGGTAGCGGAAATCGCGGGTGGCCACGCCCACCTGCCCCAACCCTACGGCATCCCATTTAGGCCCTTTTTAAGCCAAAAGCACATGTGTGGAAGGCTGAGCACATACACAGAGGTGGCGTGTGTGCTCATGTTTCAGAATTCGTAGGGAAGGTCAGTGAATGCCATCTCTGCTTCAGACGAATCCTGCAGAAAGCTGATTGCCCTTCATTTCTTCACATCTATGTATAACAAATCCAAGCCATCTTGATTTCAGAACATATAACCTCACAATCGTTGAGAATACTTAGACTCAAGAGGTGGAAACATCTTGGAGATGTACACTCAATCTTGAATTTTATTCCCAGGCTGAAAGGCTAGACAGATAAGTGGGGGAAAAAAAACATCTTGGAAGAATTCAACTGAAAATTCACGCTTAAACACAATGTTATGTGACTGCAGCCTCCAAGCGTCTGTCTCAATTGAAGGTATTTTTTTATCATTTATATTGTTTACAGCAGGGGTGTCAAACTCACGGCCCACGGGCTGGATTTGGCCCGTGGGGTGCTTAAATCTGGCCCATGGGGCCGGCCTAGAAATAGCAAACAACCGGCCCGCGGTGCCTCTGGCAACCAAAACGGGGTATGGGAGACCATCCAGGCTGCAAACAAGGCATGGGGGGAGGACCATGCCCCGTTGGACAGGTGGCTGTCCAAGCTGAAAATGGGGTACAGGGGGGCCCTTGTGGAGCTCCCCTGCACCCCATTTTGGCTGGCAGGGTGCTGCAGGAGGCATCCATCCCATTCACTGCCCCCCAAGCCATCCCATGGAGGAGAACTAGAATGCTGATTGGGCCCTTGAAAAAATCCAGTTTGACACCCTTGGTTTACAGGGTCCTCTTTCTTTTTACTAGAGAGATGCATATGAATAAGAACTGTGCACTGGACATTATTTTGATGTGCTATATGAAAACTACATTTAGAGCATAATGACAAGGTTGTTTTGTTTTGTCTTTGGGGCAATGTTGACTCTCAGCCACTGTCAGAACAAGTCCTTGCAATTTTCTTAGTAAGATTTACGGAAGTAGCTTGCCATGTCTCAAGATCACCCATCTGGCTTTGTCCCTAAAGCAGAACAACAACTCACAGTCTCCCGGCTTCTAGCGTGTTGACTTAACTCCGTGTTGGCAAACCTTTACGGCATCGCGTGCATGCTGGGAACTGGAACAGCAGCCACCCCCGGTACACATGCGCATGCCGGGAAGATGATCTTCCGCTTTCCAGTTCACACATCCGCACCAGCCACCTGGTCTTCCAGTTCCTGGCATGCATGCACATCAGTAGTGGGTTCCGGATCCCATTGCAACTGGTATGATTGAAACGGGGCCTGGCATTCACATGAACATGCACAGTGCACGCATGCGTCCTTACCTCTTACGACACCTCCGCGATGCTGCAGCTGCTCAGCGGAGCATCGCGCAGGTGCCATATGTCCTGAGTGCATGTGTGGAAGCACCGAAGAGCTCAAATACAGGTAAGGAGCTTGGGCAGGCAGGTGGGCCTTCCAGAACACCGTACCGGAACAGTACCCAGTGCTCCGGGCAGGCACCGGTATGCCGTGTGATTTGCATGCGTGAACTGGAAACTGGAAGATCATCTTCCCAGCATGCACACTGGGTGACTCCTCTTCCAGTTTCCAGTGCTCCCACATGTGTGAAGACTAGCTGGCTGGTGCGCAAGAACCTGGAAGAGTAACAGGCAATGGCTTGTGTGCCGAAAGAGATGGCTCTGTGTGCCATAGGTTTGCCATCATGGCCTTAACCACTACACCAAATTGCCTCTCAATGGCAAATGTGAGAAGCTGGAAAACCCTGATTGGGTGGGAACCATGTAGAATGCTTCCGTAGATGCCTAAAACAAAACATGTCAAAACCCGTCAAAATCAACACACGCTGCTCTTCATTTGTAAGAAAGAAGGGAGTGTATGTGTAATGAAAGTCTTGTTACTCTGCTCATTTCCATTGTTCTGATTCCATTCATTTGTTCTGTTATTTATTCATCATGCTTACACTTGTTTCATTATGCATTCATTTGAGTTCATTTGTTTCCTGAAAGTAGTTTTTTATTTGTTTCTTGTCATGCACCAGGAAACATTCTCTTTGGAAACTGTTGGGGATGCGCACAATTCACTATTCTGAGACAAAACGGCATCAGAGACATCATGGACTACTGTATTTTCCAGTAGATGACTGGATCTCCCCCAGGAACAACCAGACTGGCATAATCTGGGGGGGAGGGGGGGGGGAAGGTCTGTTTTGCTGTTTCCTGGAACGGTACATTTTGTACCCATCTTGAGCTCAAAATTCTGTCTCCTAGGCTGTTTTAGACCAGTGGTGGGATTCAGCCAGTTCGTACCCGTTGTTAAATTTCTAAGCGGTTCGGAAAACTGGTTGAAGGAAAATAAATTTCATTTTTGTCCCCCCCACCCACCCCCCACTTTACAGGGCTAATCCTGTAAGGAAGGCAGGAAGGAAACATTCTGGTGTTGTTTCTAGCCTAATCTTTATTGACCTGCTTACAGAAACCGTCTCTCCGGTTAACCCTTATTACATTGCAACAGCTAAGGCGAAGCGCCCATCGATGTGAGTGACGTTGTGTTGGCCACACCCACACAGTCACATGACCACCGAGCCACGCCTACCCAGCTTTTCATTAGGGCAGAGAACCAGTTGTTAAATTATTTGAATCCCGCCACTGCTTTAGACCATATTCTGGTGACATTCTATTTAGAGAAATGTATTCTTCTCTGACCACGCCATAAGCGTTTCTCTTGAAAGAAATGGCAGCTACAAAAATAACCCACCTCCAAACTCAGTTTCTATAATCTCATCATCTTCACAATAATGTCAGTTTTTTTTTTAAAAAAAACAACAACACTAAAAATATGAAACTCCCCCAAAAGGAGGCATTATTTTTAATATAAACGAATGTGATATTGAACGGGCTTTTCTGGGATTCATTTTCTTTCTTTCTTTTTTTTTTCTTTTTGCAAAATTAATTCACATCCTTTTTGTGAACTCTATTATGAGATGACCTCAAAAGAGCTTCTGCTAGCAGACAGCATGGTAATATATGGAAACTGAGACCTGTTTGCGTGCACTCCCTCCTGATTTTCCTCTCTCTTCACCTCAATTATTTTCTCTTGAATTAGATAAATGAAAAACTGGGGCGGTTTAGGAAGCCATACCGGAAGCTTTCCTGTCTTATCATACCGAAGCATTCTGAATTTTTTTTTCAAGGTAATGCAAGGGTGAAATGCTACCGGTTCGGATGGTTTCACCCGAACCGATAGTAAAAATGCTACTGGTCCGCCTGAACCACTAGCAAAAAAAAAAAAATGAAACAAGTTTGGGCAAACCATTTTTTCCCAATGATCTGTGGTGACGTGTGATTTATATGAGCTAGAAAGCAAAATTTCCTGCTTTCTAGCTAATCTAAATTGGATGGCACAGTGGATTTCCCCCCTTTCTCACTGTTTCTTACCTTTGCAGGTACGTTCGTTCGTTCGTTTATTGGTTTTGTATGCCGCCCACTCCCGAAGGACTCCAGGCGGCTCACAATGAAACAGGGGAGGGGATAAATAAGACAATACAAACAATATTAAAAAAACACAACAGTCACAAATGAAGCGGGGCTGGATACTTCAACAGCCCCCAGCCTGCCGGAACAGCCAGGACTTGGTAGCTTTACGGAAGGCCGAGAGGGTAGTAAGGGTCCGGATCTCCACGGGGAGCTCGTTCCAGAGGGCCGGAGCAGCAACAGAGAAGGCTCTCCCCCGGGGGGTCGCCAGCCGACATTGACCGGCAGATGGAACCCGGAGAAGGCTGACCCTGTGTGATCGAATTGGTCTTTGGGAGGTAATTGGCAGGAGGCGGTCTCTCAGGTACCCAGGTCCGATGCCATGCAGGGCTTTATAAGTAATAACCAGCACCTTGAAGTGAGTCCGGAGACCAATGGGCAGCCAGTGCAGCTCACGGAGGATAGGTGTAACGTGGGTGTACCTAGGTGCACCCACAATCGCTCGCGCAGCTGCATTCTGGACTAGCTGAAGTCTTCGAACACTTTTCAAGGGCAGCCCCATGTAACCCCATTTGGTTACCAGGCTCCACCCACCTGCCCAGATGTCATCACATCCATTTTTGATGCTCTGCACATTCACGCACTCACATTGTTATCGAACTGATAGCAAAGATAAGTGGATTTCACCCCTGGGGTAACGTGAAGATAATACGAATGGAAACCTTTGAAACAACTCAAAACGAAAATAATAATAAAAATGAAGACGTCGATGTTTAAAACCTTTAATGTTACTTATTGATTTTTGTCAATAACCACCCCCCCAAAAAATTGCAACAGAAGTATACAGACTTTGTCATTTGCTAATACAATCTTAATACAATAGGGAGACTATAACCTCTATTGTATCGTAGCTTTGACACCTGAGAATGATTGCCAAAAGTGGACAGATCACCTGTTTTCACTTGTTTTAAATAACATTTGCGTGATTTTAATACAAAAGGAGGGGGTGGGCAACGCATAACCATTAAACCAGAATGATATGAGCGAGCAAACATTAAGCATCTTCACAATCGTGTCCTTTGACTCCCTGTTGGACTCAGCAGGAAGAAAATACTTATCTTCAATAAAAAAATTGAAGCACCATCTTTAACACTGAATTGTGTGCATCAAGAAAGGCATACTGTGAAGTCAAGTGATTTGTTTAAGTGTACAACGCATAAACAAAGGCAAAATAATCTTTTCATATAAATATAATAGATACAAAGCACCTATTTTAAATAGGGAAATTTACAGTGTATGGCAGGAAGTTGAAAACAAACAAACATATATTTTTTTTTTAAAAAAAAGAAAGATTCTTAAAGATGCTATAACACACAGAATTCCCCTAGTCTCTTGTGAGGATTGCTGTTGATTTTTCCCTCACTAGAGAAAGTGATTTTTATTAAAACATAATCCCTGCTGTATCAAAATAATACCTTGTTAAAATGATGGCGTGCTGTCCAAGCAGGCAATCAAAATGCATTTGTCATTGGTTGAGGGTGAACAGTTTTGAAGGGACTAACTGGCTGATAACACAATTATCTTCCCTCCTGCATTCTTAGGATACAGGTATTTTCTCATGAGTCTATAAGTGTCCAAATCTGTTGGTTGACAGAATACTTCAACAAAAGAAAAAAGGGGGGAAAATTCAGCTTTATACTCTTATGGTTTTATATTGGCTTAAAGCAGGGCTCAGCAACCCATGGCTCTGGAGCTGCATGTGGCTCTTTCATTCCTCTGCTGTGGCTCCCTGTTGCTGGTTGGCTCCATAATTGATAGGGCTTTTGGCTAGGACAGGTAGAGGAAAAAGGATGCCTCACTAGGAGAAGGACTCTATGGTGGGGGAATTGACTTCCGGTCAGCAGAGGAAAAAGGATGCCATGCTAGGAGACTCTATGGTGGGGAAAGCAGATTTCTGATCAGTTCCAGAACTGAATGGGGGCTTCCAGTTAGGACCTTTGTGGCTCTTTTAGTGCTTAAGGTTGCCGACCCCTGGCTTAAAGGAAGAAATACTGGCTATTTTCCAAAATGCTGGAGGTTTTGCATGAGAATGTTCCAGTTTTGAGAACATGATGAGACTATTGTTGGATGATCGCAGGTTAACATGGAGACATTTGATTGATGGTGTACAGGAAAAGTGGAAAAGAAAACAGCTTCTCTCTACCGTATTGCAAAACATTAACCCAGATCTCAGGAGTGGATCCAGAATGGAGCTGGTAGAAGTTCTCCAGAACTTCTATACCAACTATCTTCTTGAGCATTAGGGAAACTTGTGGAAAAAGGATCAAAGTATGGCAAGGCTTTGAGGTGAGAGCAGAAAAAGGAAAGTGCTTTTGCCGAATTTGGGGAATTCTTTTGCTCTTATAGGCATGGCTTAGCCTTTAGTTCAACCCATATATGTCATTTCTTTCTTTCTTTGGTCGGAAGATGGAATCAGTTTCCATTTTGCATTTTTTAAAACCTGGCTTCAAGCCTTTGTTTTTAACACATTCAACTTGATTGTTTTAATGCATTCAACCTGGTTATAAATCAGAGGTGGGTTCCTACCAGTTCGCACCTATTCGGTAGAACCGGTTCGTCAAATCTACCGAACTGGTTAGAAGAGGTTCCACCAGTGGACCCGGAAAGCAGGCCACACCTACAGAAGAGGTTCCAAATTTTTTTGAAACCCATCACTGGTCCTTGGATATGATTATTCTACACTATCATGCTCATATTTCTAAAACTCAGTGCCTCTGTGAAAGGTAAGGATGACTACTGCGTTTGTGGTGCAATCAGAACATTGCGTGTGTTGAAGTTGTTTTAATGCCTTTTAAAAAACAAGTTTACATCATATTCTTATGCATGCCAGTGCTGTGTGTGAGGTAATTTAAGGTGGTTCTGACAAGTGTCGTCGGCATCTTCATATCCCATCACATGGGCGGCAAGCCACTCCCATCTAGTCACATGGGCGGCAAGCCACTCCCACAAAGGAGGCCACACCCACAGAGTAGGTTCGAACAATTTTTGAAACCCACCACTGTTATAAATGTGTATAAACCTAGCTATAAATATATGTAAACGTAATAGGCTATAGTGGGTGTGTATGTTTGTGTATGCGCACACTGGTGAAATTCAAATAATTTAGCAACCGGTTCTCTGTCCTAATGGCCAGATGGATAGGCGTGGCTCGGTGGTCATGTGACCGGGTAGGAGTGGCCAACTCAACATCACTCACGTTGATGGGTGCTTCACCTTAGCTCTTACAATACACTAAGGGTTAATGGGAGAAGCAGTTTCTGTTGTAAGCAGGGCAATAAAGATTAGTCCAGAAACAACACCAGAATGTTTCCTTCCTGCCTTCCTTACAGGATTAGCCCTGTAAAGGGGGAAAAATCAAAAGGAGATTTCTTCCAACAACCGGTTCTCTGAACTGCTTAGAAAGTTAGCAACTGGTTCTCCCAAATAGGTGTGAACTGGCTGAATCCCACCACTGTGTGTGTATGTGCATTCACACATAAACAAACACAATGATAACCTATTGATTTAAGTGGAACTAAACACATAAAGGAAAATTGTACCTTTCAGAAAATACTTTCAATGGGGACAGTTACTTTATTTTTTAACCCAGTCCCAATAATATTCCTAATGTTATAAATAAGTCAAGACTTAATAATAACATATTTTTTTAAAATACATATATTTAAAACTTTAAGATATTCCAGCTTCTTGGCCAGGCAATTTATGTTTTGACTGCCCAAAGTTTACTCTTGTTCTCTTTTATTTTTTTCATGCAATAATTCAACAAACTGGCCGGGGCTAATCCATATTTTTTTTCCATCCATAATTATAAATGCTGGGTTTTCCTCTCTTTTACAGAGAATCAGTTCTGAGGTATAGACACCGTGTTCTTTGTTGATCTAGCAAATGCTTAGAGCTTTCCTTTACAATAATAATAATAGCAAAGCACTTAGACTTATGTAACGCTTCATAGTGCTTTTTACAGCCCGCTCTAAGCGGTTTACAGAGTCAGCCTCTTGCCCCCAACAATCTGGGTCCTCATTTTACCCACCTCGGAAGGATGGAAGGCTGAGTCAACCTTGAGCCTGGCGAGATTTGAACTGCTGAACTGCAGCTAGCAGTCCGCTGAAGGAGCCTGCAGTCCTGCACTCTAACCACTGCGTCACCTTGGCTCATAATAATAATCTTGTTGCCTATGCAACATACTTATTTTTTTTTTAACTCCAAGCATTTTGACATCACCCATCCTCCTCCAATTTCTTCCAATAAATAAAAGACATTTGTTTTACTAATTAAAATCTCGAAGGGAAATATTCGGTCAATGTCCCAGTCTTCTCGGTCGGACTGAAGAGGGAGACGAAACCTGTTCTCCATTTTTTTTGGGGGGGTGGGTGTCTATGGAGGATGAAATGTGATTTTTGCAGGGTGTCCATCCACAGCTGACCTCTTTTCTTGGACAAAACCGTTCTCACATCCCTTCATTTCTCTTAACTCAGATCTTTCACTCTTCTGACAAATGCCACCATCACAGTAGTAACAGTTCTGTTTGTTTAGATATATATATATATTTTCGTTAAAAAAAATAGTAAGACTGATTCAGAAGTCTTTGGGGGGGGACAAAAAATAAGAAGTTCTTGCTTTAAATGGGTTTTCAGTTTTGCAGTGACCCCCGCCTCTTGGGAATCGATTTCGTTGATGAGAAGTTCATGTCTTTTTTTTAATTAAATGATCCAACACAGGCTAAGAGTTGGAAATTCATTCGCGAATATTTCACTTACGAGCACCTACATTCATTTTACACGATTCCTCAAGGTGGCCGGGGGATTGTGTGGTCTGCAGTGTTCCCACCTATAAAAAATACAAAAATATAGGTCTGCTTACCGGGATGTGAGCAGGGTTTGGCTACCCTAGACCTATCACAACATTTTATTCTCTCTTTTTTTCCCCTTTTCTTTTTAAAGGAGAGACTCACTTTTCCGCACCCTTAAATCCAATAACACTCCATTAGCTTTAATTGTACACTGTCATTAATATGGCTGGGAGTTCAAGTTCAAGAGTGACAACTTTAAAACAGAACAGGTTTATTTAATTACTAGCTGGATAGTAACTATGTGATCAGGCTTGATACTTAAAGCTTGAAAATTAATGTAGAATGTGTAACTCCTTAGCATCAGAGCGTGTTAATATAAGGCAACTGGCAGCTGGAACAGAGTTCCTTTCAGGTGGGGAGGGGGAGTAGACTGTCTAAACTCCCAGCCCGCAGGCCGGGTGAGTCAGGCACTGGCTAGGCCCATGAAGGGATAGCATCAGAGTGTGTTAATATAAGGCAATTGGCAGCTGGAACAGAGTTCTTTTCAGGTGGGGAGGGGGAGTAGAATGTCTAAACTCCCAGCCCGCAGGCCGAATGAGTCATGCACTGGCTAGGCCCATGCCTGGTCTAGCGAAGGGATAGTATCAGAGTGTGTTAATATAAGGCAACTGGCAGTTGGAACAGAGTTCCTTTCAGGTGGGGAGGGGTAGTAGAATGTCTAACTCCTTAGCATCAGAGCTTGTTAATATAAGGCAACTGGCAGTTGGAACAGAGTTCCTTTCAGGTGGGGAGGGGGAGTAGAATACCTAACTCCTTAGCATTGCTGCATGTTGATATAATACTGTATAAGAAATCCTGATGATCTGATGGTCATTTTGAAATATCCTTTGTTAGCGAGCACCAAGAAACCAAGAGGAACATATGTGCCAAATTTCAAGTTTGTAGGCTTTACAGTTCTGGAGATTTCATGATGAGTGAGGGGTATTTGGCTTTTATATATATAGAAAATAAGTGTACTGAATTTCATCTCCTTTTGCTTGAGATGCTGTGTACGGGCAGCATTTGTGGGTTTTTAAAAGTCATTTTATTTAGTCCTTAAAAATGTAGAGTTATCGTCCTGAAAGGAAAACAGAAGTTGCATTTGATTACTAAATTATGAGGGTCTAAACCAGTGAAATTTAACATGGGGATAAAGAGGCCATAAAGAAATGCATTGCTAGAGTCAACGCGCTGTTAAACATAAATAGTTTTTTATCCGGTACTAAAAATTTAATTGCTCTCCCTCTTCCCCCTAACATCCAGAAAATCAAAATAAATGGGGTTGCAATAAATTTGTTATACATTTTTTTTCCACATGAACTTTGACACCTTTAATCCAGGGAATTGGGGTGGGTGGGTGGAGGAAATCAAGTGACATTTCCTAGACATTAGTTGAAGAGATGGAGATCAGACAGTGTGGGGTTATTATTATTATTATTTTTGCAAGCCAGAAAAAGGAGAAAAAAATATAGACCCCATTTGGCATTATGGTTAAAGGCACCACAAGCTAAGATTAAAGAGCTGTGGTGGCATAATGGTTAGAATGCGATATTGCAGGCTAATTCTGATTAGTGTCAGCAGTTCGATTCTGACCGGCTCAAGGTTGTCTCAGCCTTCTATCCTTCGGTCAAATGTTTGTTTGGTCAATCTTTGACCCAGATTGTTGGGGGAAAATAGGCTGACTCTATAAATCACTTTTTTGTAAATTAGAATGTGTGGGTCTAATAAATTGAACATTTGCAGCTATCGAGGGAGTCTTTTATAATTATAATTATATGCTTTTTTCTCTGCAATATCCTACAAAGTAGGATATTTAATAGCAATCCCATTAACACTTAGACTTAGATATCGCTTCATAGTGCTTTATAGCCCTCTCTAAGCAGTTTGCAGAGTCAGCATATTGCCCCAAATAATCTGGGTCCTCATTTTAATGACCTCACAAGGATGGAAGGCTGAGTCAACCTTGAGCCAACGAGAATTGAACTGCTGAACTGCGGGCAGCCAGCAGTCAGCAGAAGTAGCCTGCAATACTGCATTCTAACCACTGTGCCACCACGGTTCAGGTTTAAGTGAGATTAAATGGTAAGGCTGGGCTTGTATTTTATTTTTCCCATTCCTAATTTATTGCTTGGGTCATTTGGCTTCCTGATCCAAATTAAGCCATAATTTGTTACCAATTTCAGTAACCTATCAAGCAAAACTAACTTATGTTTTGGCACAACTCAACACTGCACTAAATTTGATGTTTGAACAATGCCAACCATAATTTAGTTTTTGGTAGATACTTAGCTAGCTTCTATGAAGCCAGTGCATAGGTTATATTGCTTTTTTTGTTCATACATTCGTTGATCAGTTATTTTCTGTCTATCTGATGCTCAAGATTGGTTAAAGCAATTACAAGCGCCATTTGCAAAATTAAAAGGAAAGAGTACAATTAAAATCAACAGATCTTTTTTTCAAAAAATAAGAGATTAATTTTAACAACTTTTCTAAAAAAAAAATGGAAGCGTACCCCATTGGATTGGGTATTTGCACCCCAGGATAACAAATCAAAACAAAGATACCAGATAAATGAGTTTGGGAAAGGATGGATGGATGGATGGATGGATGGATGGATGGATGGATGGATGGAAAGATGGAGGGATGGATGGACAGGTGGACGGATGGTGTACCAGCAAGGCAGTGTCAGCTCTTATCAAATACAATATCAAAAGGGGAAGATTTTGAAAGATCTTTTCCTGCTAATCTAAGGTTCATACTAGGAGAGGCAACCCTCAAATTAACATTATAAACTATTTAGGACTTTAAAGATCAACATCAAAACTTCAAGTTGTCTCAGTAGGCAATTGCTATCCTATATATCATCTACTACTAGGAATCTTATGTTCTCAACACCATGGAGTTGGGTCAGCAGTCTAATCCCCATGTTTTACAGCCACTTCAATTCCTGGAAAAGATTTCAGGGGTGCTTCTAATGTAAAGAGGTAAAACATCTTCAAACGTGAATGACCATTGCTAAGCTGAATTCACTGGAGAGGGATCACGGCTGGAGAAAAAGTGATAAATATGCAACCGTGCCTCATGCCACAACCATCACTTGCAAATCTAAGAACTCCAAACTGAAACAAATTAGCTCGTTATCTCATATGGTGAGTATTGTAGCCAATCAGCAAGCTGCTAGCATCTGTTCTAGAGTTCCAAAAGTCCTTCTCTTTTATATAGTTGTTAAAATTTATACGGAACAATATAGTACTGAAAGATAGAAGCATTTCCCGAAAATAAGATCTCCCCGGATAATAAGCCCAATCGGGCTTTTGAGCGCATGTGCTAAAATAAGCCCTCTCCTGAAAATAAGCCCTCCCCAAAAATATTGCAACCCAGCAGCAGCCATGAAGTGACCACGCTCACCGCCTCCTTCACCTCAAAAATAATAAGACCTCCCCAAAAATAAGGCCAAGTGCTTATTTGAAGGGTCGAAAGAAAATAAGACCCTGTCTTATTTTCGGGAAAACACGGTCAATGAATTGTAAGTCAAGGACGACTTGAATTAGGAAATCTGTGTCTCCTTGCTTCAATTCCCAAAGCATTACCTTGAATTCACCGTAAGTGGTAAATAAATATGCTTTAAGGAGGATAATCTCAGATGGATAGCATCTATTTGCACAATGTGCTTAATAAAATGCCCAATAAAAAAAGTCGGCCCTATAAAATCAAGACGATATTCTCAGAGGAAAGCGGACGGGAGCACGGCTGGAAACAGAACGCTGGTTGTAACATAATTTCCTTCCAAAATCTGAAGGGTATTCATCTCTGCAGGCCAGTAGGAACTATTTGCCATAAACCTGCTAGAGATTTTGAGATTTGAAGTCTCAACACAGATGGTCTGTAGTAGGTGTGAGAAGGCTGTGGTGTAGCAAATAGTTTTTGCAGGAGATAGAGAGGGGATTTAAGTACTCCTCCAAAGCTCTCTTTGGTCTATGGAATTAATCCCATGGATTGTTGGATTTGATATACTTAGGTTATAATAGTGCTGCCAAAGTCCAACACTATTATTCTAGCAGAAACAATCCTACCCATGGTGACATTTAACTATCCTGCATTTTAGATAACTGACAATGTTGGATTCAAAGCAAGCTTCCACCAATCCAAGGAGAATAATTATTCCCAGGATGTTAATTATTATAATGGTTGTCCTCGATTTACAACAATTCATTTAGTTACCTGAGTCATATTATCATATGTGGTGAACCTGTTTAACAGCCAAAAAAAAAAAAAACCTGGACAAAAATACATACGTGGTTGGGGAAAAAATGACAAAACAACATATTGATTTAAAACCAGAAATATTTCTAGTGGGGATTCTACCTGAAAAATACAGCAAGGAAAATGCATATTTAGTTATCCACATATTAACTACTGCTGGAATTGTGTTTGTATAAAATTGGAAGAGCAAAGAGATACCTACAGATGAGAATGTGATTAGGGAAATATTAGAATGTGCAGAAATGAATAGATTAATGCTGGCAATTAAGGAGAAAGAGCAAACTGAATGCTATAAGGTATGGGATCTATTTTACCAATGGTCAAATAATAAAAATGGAGGTTACAAATAGGGAAACAAAAATAAAGAAGATATGTTAAAAGAGATAAATAAATATTATGACTTGTATGTTGAATATTATTATGCTAATATTGTAGAATTGATATGTGGAATATTAATATGTTAAAGATTGCAGAATCAATATTAATTGAATGGATGCTGTACTTTTGATTATTGTTTAACAAAGATATTTGTACCCAGACCACACACTGTTCAACTGAAGGTGGAATGATTATATTGGGGAAAAAATAAAATTACTAAAAAAAAAACAAAAAAAAAAAACAGTTCATTGAGTGAATGTTTGAAGTTATAAGAGCCCTGAAAAAAGTGACTTACTGTATGACTGTTTTTCACACTTACAACCATTGAAGCATTCCCCCCTAGTCATGTGGTCGAAATGCAGAAGCTTGTCAACTGACTCGTATTTATGGCGGTTGCAATCACCCGGTGTCATGCGTTCCCCTCTTGCGATCTTGGGGAAGCCAAATGCACTCAAAAAAACCACGTCATCAACAACTGCAGTGCAAAAGTCATTCCAACCCATATTTTACTTAGCAAGAGAAACATTCGTGCTCAATTGTCGTCGTATGTTGGGAACTATCTGTAGTCTCTCTCCAGGCGTCAGGAGAGAATAAGCCAACACTTCTAAGTCTTGTATAGCCAACTGATTGCATGGGGAAGGGACAAGATATACTGGATCCATGTGGTATCAATCCTCATGAACTAAACTCAGCAAACCTATGGCACGAGTGTCACAAGTGGCACACGGAGACATATTTGGTGGCACGCCAGCTGTCAGCTCTGGCACGCATGTGATTTTTTTTGCCTTCTGGAAGGCCAGGGGAGGCTGTTTCCACCCTCCCCAGGCTTCAGGAAAGTCTCCGGAGGCCAAGGGGGATGAAAAACGGTTTCAACGGGCCAACTGGAAGTTTGTTCCTGAACTTCCGGTTGGGCCATTGCGGCCATTTTCCGCCCTCCCAAGGCTTCGGGAAAGCCTCCGGAGGCAATTTTGGCACACCGTAAGAAAAACGTTCGCCATCACTGAATTAAACCATTACAAAATTTGGGGGGGGGGGGAAATGTGAGGTCTCTTCTAGAGTAGGATTGTTCCAGAATAAACGGCTGAACATTGAGATTCCTGCGGAGCATATTTCTAACTATAATCCTCTCAAGATTATTATTTTTTTCTAAAAAGAAGAGGTAAGATCTTATGGTGGTCCCTACCTGAGATGAAGATTGAGGGAAAGCAATATACCGTGTTTTCCCCAAAATACAGCCTACCCAGAAGGTAGGTCCTAACCTGATTTTTACATGTGCGCCCAATATAAGCCCTATCCCCCCAAAAATAAGCCCTAATTAAGATCCCGCCAATAGCAATAGCAATAGCAGTTAGACTTATATACCGCTTCATAGGGCTTTCAGCCCTCTCTAAGCGGTTTACAGAGTCAGCATATCGCCCCCACAGTCTGGGTCCTCATTTCACCCACCTCGGAAGGATGGAAGGCTGAGTCAACCTTGAGCTGGTGAGATTTGAACCGCCGAACTGCAGATAGCAGTCAGCTGAAGTGGCCTGCAGTACTGCACCCTAACCACTGCGCCACCACGCCAACTCCAGGGTGCATGGGTAAATGATGACAATTAACTCATTTCAACCCTGAGCTACAAATATTTTCCTTTGATGGTATTGAATGACAGTATGTGCATTTTTTGTGTTACGGCATGCCAACCACAAAGACTGGCATATCTTCTCTCTCACCCTTGTCTACTAAGTGTGTCCTAAAGCTAAGTCAGACATCCTTTCTCTTGGTTTGCTGTGTTCAGATAGGCTTTTTCTGCTCAGAAGCAATGGAGGAGCCAGCCGTCAATTATTGCATGAATCAAATAATTATTCCATGTTTTACATCAATAGTAGAGCGTGGATATTTAGA
This sequence comes from Thamnophis sirtalis, assembly GCF_051295495.1. Lineage (NCBI taxonomy): Eukaryota > Metazoa > Chordata > Lepidosauria > Squamata > Natricidae > Thamnophis > Thamnophis sirtalis. The sequence goes on along the minus strand of NW_028261390.1, from coordinate 66,461,851 downwards.
ACTTAAGCCAAACATGCAGATGTTCCAATAGATCTTCCTCTCTTGATTTATTGCTTAATTCATAAGCACATACTCATTTTTAAAAGAATTATAATATTTGCTTTCCACAATATTATGATGCTATCTGGCATAAGTGGTGAGCTTGGGCACTGAATATGCATTCCCTCCTCTCAGACACATACCACATCTTACTGAAGAAGATATGTTCTTTGACACATAAAGAGAAAAGGGAAAGGTTCCCCTCGCACATATGTGCTAGTCGTTCCCGACTCTAGGGGGCAGTGCTCATCTCCGTTTGAAAGCCAAAGAGCCAGCACTGTCCGAAGATGTCTCTGTGATCATGTGGCCGGCATGACTCAACGCTGAAGGCCCACGGAACGCTGTTACCTTCCCACCAAAGGTGGTTCCTATTTTTCTACTTGCATTTTTACATGCTTTTGAACTGCTAGGTTGGCAGAAGCTGGGATAAGTAACAGGAACTTACACCATTATGCGGCACTAGGGATTCGAACCGCTGAACTGCCGACCTTTCTGATTGACAAGCTCAGTGTCTTAGCCACTGAGCCACCACATTCTTTTCTTTGTCACATACAGAGATGGGTTGCTACCACTTCGCACCAGTTCGGGCGGTGGTTTTTTTTACTCATTTTATAATTTTTTTAACTTTATTTTATAATGTTCTGTGCATGTGCAGAACAATTATACAGGCAGCTGTGCTTGCACAAGCAATGTGCAGCAGGCACATGCGTGAAGCGAACCGGCAATAACACCGGCAGCAACCCATCCCTGGTCACATACACAAAGTCTACTCCAGCCCAGGGATGGTTCCTGCCAGTTCTAATCTCTTCTATAGAAGAGGTTCCACAAATCTACAGTGCCGTTTAGAACTGGTTCCAGCTCCCTCCCCCTGCCCGTCCGCACATCATCAAGATGAAGAGTGAGAGGAGGAATTCTGGGAGTTGAAGTCCACAAGTCTTAAAGCTGTCAAGGTTGAACACCCCTGGGTTTTTTTTCTAAAGGCTTAGGGGTGCAAGGGCCTTGTAACTTGACAGCTTTAAGACTTGCACACTTCAAATGCCAGAATTCCTGAGCCAACAAAACTGGAGGAGGAATTCTGGGAGTTGAAGTCCACAAGTCTTAAAGCTGTCAAGTTTGAACACTCCTGGGTTTTTTTTCCTAAAGGGTTAGGGGTGCAAGGGTCTTGTAACTTGACAGCTTTAAGACTCGTGCGCTACAATGCCAGAGTTTCTGAGCCAACATTTTGGTTGCTAAGCAAGAGCGTTGTTAAGTGAGTTTCACCATATTTTACAAGATGGTCATGCCCACCCAGTCACACAGCTGGCAAGCCACTCCCACCTGATCACATGGCCAGAAAGCCACTCCCACAAAGCAGGCCACACCTACAGAAGAGGTTCTAAAAAATTTTTGTAACCCACCACTGCTCCAGCCCCATTTCTCCAGAACACAGACAATTGGGAGGTTATTTTAAAATGAAAAAAAAAAACAACACAGAGTAAGATAGAAGACAAACCATAGGCTCTTTTAGCTTCTGAATAAAATCCAGAACTTCCAGGAATCTGGGGGAAATCCAGAGAACCTGAGGCCTCAAATTCTGTTTGTGTAGGGATATGTAGCAAAATTTACTGCATGCAAGGTTTTGTCATAGATTATTGATTTTATTTTCCATGGATGGTTAATTGCTGGTACATCTCTAGGCAAATTACAAATTTAGGTTTTAGGTCCTTTAGGAGCTATAGCTCAGGCATGTGCAAGGGGATGAAATGTTTTTATTTGTTGTTGTTGTTGTTGTTGTTGTTATTGTTGTTGTTGTTATTTGTGATCATTTGAATCCTGCTCAAAAAAACTTTGGAGGTATTTTTTAGTAGTAGTAGTAGTAGTAGTAGTAGTAGTAGTAGTAGTAGTAGTAGTAGTAGTAGTAGTACAGTTTATCTTTACCCAGGAAATATATTTTGTATTTTTAAATAAAGTTTGATTGTCTTTATGTCTTGTAGGATGGGTTTATCCTCCAAGGAATGGTTAAATCCAGTAGCCACAAACCAGTAAATTATACAGAAAAAACCCCCACTGTATTTAGACATGATTAATGCCTTTTTAATTTTGGGTTATTAGAATGGCAGTTGAAGGAGTTGAAGATTGTGTTCTCTCTCGTTCTCTCTCTCTCTCTCTCTCTCTCTCTCTCCCTCCCTCCTCCCTCCCTCCCTCTCCCGCCCTCCCTCTCTTTCTCTCTTTCTCTGTCTCTCTCCCTCTCCCTCCCTCCCTCTTTCTGTCTCTCTCCCTCTTTCTCTCTCTCTCTCTCCCTCCCTCTCTTTCTCTGTCTCTCTGTCTCTCCCTCTGTCTCTCTCCCTCTCTCTCCCTCCCTCTTTCTGTCTCTCTCCCTCTTTCTCTCTCTCTCTCTCCCTCCCTCTCTTTCTCTGTCTCTCTCCCTCTGTCTCTGTCCCTCTCTGTCTCTCTGTCTCTGTCTCTCTCTCTCTCACACACACAACTACAAGCGTTGAATTACACGATATATACAAAACTCATTTTCCCTTTCAGTAAGTGAAAAAGCACAACAGCAGCCAGCAGAAATATTCACAGTCAGCAAAAAAAAATGAAATCCAGAAGAGAATCAATATTGGAAAAGAACAATAGATCTCCACATTCCGAGCACTTGACATTGGAACCGATTGAAAGAAGAAAGTCCTGAGGGGGAATTCAGTTGGCTGCCATCTCAAGCCTTGTAGAGTAAATGCAAATGACGACCAGCAAAGATGGAACTTCAGCCATTACTTAGCTTCTCAAATATACCCATTTCTTCTCAACAGAGAGGAGCACAATCGATAATGCACAAAAGAGTGCATCTAAATGCAGAAAATCCAGAACATTTGCGGAGATTGTGAAATACAAACTGTGTGCTTGTGTTATGAGTTGAAAGCTGGTGATTTTGCAATATGGAAGAGGAGGGGGAGCGGGGAAGAGGGAGAAGAGGAACAGGAAGAAGGTGGGAGGAGGAGGAAGATGATGATAGAGAAGGAAGAAGTGGAAAAAGGCGGAAGAGGAGAAGGAAGAGGAGGAGGAGGAGGAGGAGGAGGAGGAGGAGGAGGAGGAGGAAGATATATAGGAAGACGTGGAAGAAGAAGAAGGTGCTAAAGGAAGAAGTGGAGTAAATAGAAGAAGAGGAAAATGATAGAGGAAGAAGGGGAAGAAGGAGGAAGAGGAGGAGGAAGAATATGATAGAAGTGAAGAAGAAAGAAGAAGATGATAGAGGAAGAAGTGGAGGAAATAGACGAAGAAGAAGAAAGGAAGAAGATGATGATAGAGGAGGAAGTGGAGGAAGAAGAAGAAAATGAAGATGATAGAGAAAGAAGTGGAAGAATGAGGAGGAGGAGGAGGAGGAGGAGGAGGAGGAGGAAGATACATGAAGAAGCAGAAGAAGAAAGAAGACAGGAAGAAGGTGATAGAGGAAGAAGTGGAGGAAATAGAGTAAGAAGAAGAAAGGAAGAAGATGATGATAGGGGAGGAAGTGGAGGAAGAAGAGAAAACAAAGATGATAGAGAAAGAAGTGGAAGAAGGGGGAAGAGGAACAGGAGGAGGAGGAAGAAAAAGAAGATACAGGAAGAAGTGGAAGAAGAAAGGAAGACAGGAAGAAGGTGATAGAGGAAGAAATGGAGGAAATAGAAGAAGAGGAAGATGATAGAGGAAGAAGTGGAAGGAGGAAGAGGAGGAGGAAGAAGATGATAGAAGAAGAAAGAAGAAAGGAAGAAGAGATGATAGAGGAAGAAATGGAGGAAATGGAAGAGGAGGAGGAGGAGGAGGAGGAGGAGGAGGAAGGAAGAAGAAGAAGAAGAAGAAGAAGAAGAAGAAGAAGAAGAAGAAGAAGAAGAAGAAGAAGAAGAAGAAGAAGAAGAAGAGGAGGAGGAGGAGGAGAAGGAGGAGGAGAAGAGGAGGAGGAGGAGGAGGAGGAGGAAGAAGAAGAAGAAGAAGAAGAAGAAGAAGAAGAAGAGAAAGAAAGAAGAAGAAGAAGAAGAAGAAGAAGAAGAAGAAGAAGAAGAAGAATGAGTAGCTAGGCACTGCCATGGGATCTCACTGGAAATGGCATTTTTTCAGCCCCCTGGAACAGAGTCAAAATTCACTTAACATAAAAACAAATGTTGGCCTCAATTGTGGCCATAAGTGGAGGACCACCTATCCACGCTATGCCATCTTGCTCAATCCCCTCGCTCTGCCTGGGTAAAGAGCAATCTAAGCAGCTGACTTGGACCGTTTTCTACCTAAGAGTCACATTTTCCCACATACTTAAGCAAGGTAACCGTAAAACTAAATGAGCAAAGCCCTTATTGCATCTTTACTGCAGGAGATCAGGTCAGGAAGTGGTGAGGCCTCCTCTGAACTTCCACAGTTCATTATAAAGAGAAAGCACACACTCAGAGACAAGAGCTCAGCTCCCAGGAGACACGCTATTTATATCTCACCCACTGTTTATCTAACTGGGTAAAAAGCATTATATAAAAGTGTGCAACTCTTATGAAACACACCCAGAAAAGGAAAAACCTCTACGGGTACGGCCACAATTGAGTCTGACATTTAAATGAGACCTTGGTTAAGTGAATGTTGCCCTATTGTACGACCTTTCTTGCCACAGCTATTGAAGAAATCATCACAGAGGTTAAGTTAAAGGTAAAGGTTCCCCTCGCATATGTGCTAGTCGTTCCTGACTCTAGGGGGTGATGCTCATCTCCGTTTCAAAGCCGAAGAGCCAGCGCTGTCCGAAGACGTCTCTGGGGTCATGTGGCCGGCATGACTAAATGCCGAAGGCGCACGGAACGCTGTTACCTTCCCACCAAAGGTGGTTCCTATTTTTCTACTTGCATTTTTTTTAATGTGCTTTTGAACTGCTACCATAGGTTGACCGAAGCTGGGACAAGTAAGGGGAGCTCACTTCATTATGCGCCGCTCGGGATTCGAACTGCTGGACTGCCGACCTTTCTGAACGACAAGCTCAGCATCTTGGCCACTGAGCCACCACGTCCCGAGGAGGTTAAGTTACACAGTTGTTAATTTAATCCAGATTCCTCGTTGACTTTGCTGGACAGGGAGTTGCAAAAAGGGAGTCACATGAACACAACACACACACACACACACACCCGGGACGCTGCAACTGTTGTAAATTTGAGTCTGTTGCAAAGCATCAGAATTTTGATCACGTGACCTCGGGGATGCTGCAATGGTTGTTAAGTGTGAAAAATGATCATAAATCACTTTTTTTCAGGGGCATTGTAAATTTGAACGGTTAGTAAACGAGCTATTGTAAGTCGGGTACTATAAACAAAGGTTTATGGCACGGCTGATTACATCTCTACGTTAAGTACTTCACATTTGCTTGGTTGTTAGGAATGATGTCTAGAGTATAACAGCGGTGGTGGAACAGTGCTTAGAATAGAGCATTGCAAGCTCACTCTGCCCACTCTTCCAGCCTTCTGACATCAGTAAAATGAGGACCGAGATTGTTGGGGGCAATATGGTGACTCTGTAAACCACATAGAAAGGGCTGTCAAAGCACTATGAAACAGTACCCTGTTTCCCTGAAAATAAGACCTCCCTGGATAATAAGCCCAATCGGGCTTTTGAGCATATGCACTAAAATAAGCCCTCCCCTGAAAATAAGCCCTCTCTGAAAATATTGCAACACAGCAGCAGCCATGAGATAACCATGTTCGTTGCCTCCTGCACCTCAAAACTAATAAGACCTCCCCAAAAATAAGGCCAAGTGCTTATTTCTGGAGTCAAAATAAGACCCTGTCTTATTTTGGGAGAAACATGGTATGTAAGTGCTATTGCTTTAAAACAAAGGAA
>NW_028261390.1:66433501-66453501 GCF_051295495.1 Thamnophis sirtalis | reverse complement strand
ATCAAGCAGCTTAATCAGCACGCCACATTATCTGCCTCTTATACAAATACACACACACCTACAGGCAGACACAACTCCCCGCAACACTACTGCGTCATTTTCCCTCCCTTATTTTATCAACAAACCCTAAGTGACTAACCAGCTCAGGATTATATCTGATATGGTAATTTGTTGCTGTGCAAAGTCTTTAATGCATGCATTCAAGGTCATAGGAGATTACCAGAGAAGTAAGTGGTTTCTATTTTACTTTTTTTCTAAGAAGCGCATTATTCATGGAAATAAATGATTTGTAAATTTAAAAATAGCCGAGCAAGAAAAGGCAGTAGCGAGGAGACAATACTAAGAGCATTTATTGCTGCCAGGTATTATAAAGCTTTATCCACCTCTAATTTCTGATGGACAGTGATGGACGCTTGTATTCTTTTCCTTGGAGTATAGAAAAATTCTTTTCAAAGACATCAAAGATCACAGCATCAATTCTCTTTGGCATTTGACATTTCTGGAAAATTAAAACAAGGGTAGTACTTATGTAAAAGGGACGCGGTGGCTCAGTGTCTAAGACGTTCTGAGCTTGTCGATCAGAAAGGTGGGCAGTTCGATGGTTCGAATCCCTAGCACTTCATAACGGAATGAGCTCCCATGACTCGTCCCAGCTTCTGCCAACGTAGCAGTTCGAAAGCATGTCAAAATGCAAGTAGAAAAAACAGGGACCACCTTTGGTGGGAAGGTAACGGTGTTCCGTGCGCCTTTGGCATTGAGTCATGCTGGCCACATGACCATGGAGACATCTTTGGACAATGTTGGCTCTTTGGCTTTAAAAGAAAGATGAGCACTGCCCCCTAGAGTCAGGAACAACTAACACATATGTGCGAGGGGAACCTTTACCTTTTATTACTTATTTTCAGATCAACTGTCTTCCTGCTACCTAATGAAATGTCCATTTATTCATAAAAATTCTGATAGGGCCACTAAGAAATAATCTTAGCAATCTCCCCCCCTCAAAAATATATATATATATACCCTAGTGAAACATAAACAGACTAGGCATTCTGCTCCTATATAGGACAAGTAAAATAACAGTTCATTGACACCATTTTGAAAAATAAACACAAAATACATTTCCATGTACACCAAGTGCTTCTTGTGTGCCAAGTATGAGATTTTTGTTGTTATTGTTGTTATCCCTGTATCCAGTTTTGGTTACCACACTATTAAAAAGATGTGGAGACTCTAGAAAGAGTGCAGAGAAGAGCAACCAGGATGATGAGGGGACTGGAGGCTCAAACAGATGATGAACGGTTGCAGAAACTGTGCATATCTAGTCTAGTGAAGAGAAGGACCAGGGGAGACAGGATAGCAGTCTTCCAATATTTGGGGGCTGCCACAGAGAGGAGGGGGTTAAGCTATTTCCCAAAGCACCCAAAGACCAAACAAGAAATAATGGATTGGAACAGATCAAGGAGCGATTCAACCTGGAAACATGGAGACTTTTTCCAACAGTAAGAACTATCAACCCATGGAACAGAAGTTGCCTTCAGAAATTTGTGGGAACTTCATCCCTGGAAGCTTTCAAGAGGAGACTGGACTGCCATCTGTCAGAAATGGTGTAGAGTCTCCTGCTTGGGTGGGGGGTTGGACTAGATGACCTACAAGGTCCCTTCCAACTCTGTTAATCTGCATCTGTATGTCGAATCGCACCCAGCCAAATAAAGTTCAATTCAATTCAGGTATAATCAGAGAGACCATTCTTTCTGAGGGACAATGACAATGATTGGGGGGGGGTTATATTCCTTTAGCCCATGAGTGTCAAACTTGTGGAGTCACATTGCCGCCACGTGACATTTTGTGACATTTCCTTCGCGGAGATGGGGTGGGGGGTGGCCGTGTGTGACGCAACTGGCCTGCAGGCCGCAAATTTGACAGCCCTACTCTAGTACCACCAGAGGTGGGTTCCTACCAGTTCGCACCTATTCAGTAGAACCAGTTCATCAAATCTACCGAACCGGTTAGAAGAGGTTCCACCAGTGGACCCAGAAAGCAGGCCACACCTACAGAAGAGGCTCCAAAATTTTTTGAAACCCACCACTGGTCCTTGGATATGATAATTCTACATTATCATGCTCATATTTATAAAACTCAGTGCCTCTGTGAAAGGTAAGGATGACTACTGCGTTTGTGGTGCAATCAGAACATTGCGTGTGTTGAAGTTGTTTTAACGCAAACCAAAGACGCCTTTTAAAAAACAAGTTTACCTCATATTCTTATGCATGCCAGGGCTGTGTGTGAGGTAATTTAAGGTGGTTCTGACAAGTGTCGTCGGCATCTTCGTATCTGGTCACATGGGCGGCAAGCCACTTCTATCCAGTCACATGGGTGGCAAGCCACTCCCACAAAGGAGGCCACATCCACAGAGTAGGTTCGAACAATTTTTGAAACCCACCACTGAGCACCACCCTTTCTCTAAGTGGCTTACAAGGAACCACAATCTCACAATAAACTTAAAAGCACTAATTGCATGAGGAGGGGCAATGAAATCTACCAAGAAGACCCTCAACAGTTGGTTAATTAAACTCCTTGATCATTTTAATGCCTATGTTACCAGCTCCCCATTTACCGTATTTTCCGGACTATAAGGCGCCCCGGTGTATAAGACATACCAAGATTTCAAAGAGGTATGTAAGGAAAAAAAAGTTTTCCCCTTCCCTCAGCCCTCTGCAGCACTCTGCAGGCTTCAGGAGGGCTGGGGTAAGGCAAAAACACTCCCATTTTTGCCTCACCCTAACCCCGCTGGCGCCTGCAGAGGGCTGCTGGGGGCTGAGGGAAGGCAAAAAAAGCCTCTGTTTTTGCAAAAAATGAGATGCAGGGGCTTTGGGAGGCTAAAAAATGGCTCTTTTGAGGGGGGAAAGGTGCGTCTTATACACTGAAAAAATATGGTAGTTGTTTTGAAGAACGTCTTCCGTAGTGAGACAGTCAACATGGCTAATAGTCAGAGATTACAGGACCAATAGATCAAATATTCCTATGGCAGAGGTGTCAAACTCGAGGCCTGTGGGCCTGCACAGATTTGGCCTGAAGGGCTGCCCTCAAAAGAGCAAAGGATTGGCCTACGGTGCCTCTGCCGGAGGGCTGCGCGGGGCCTGAGGGGGCTGTGGCATTGCACCTGCGGGGTCTGTTTTCGCAGGCAGAGGGCTAGGAAAGCAAACTAGAAACAAAACGAAGGGAGAAATGTTTCTACTTTTGTATTTGAGCTTGAAAGAAGGGGCGGGAAAGGAGAAAGAGGAATGACGAAGCAAAAGAAAGAAAGATGGGGAGAGAGAGCAAGGAAGGAAAAAGATATGGAAAGAGGCGAAGGAAGAAGAAAGGAGAAGGAAGAGGGAAGGAAAAAGAAGAAAAGGAAGGAAGGCAGGAGGGAAGGAAGGAAGGAAGGCAGGCAGGCAGGAAAGAAGGAAGGAAGGAAGGAAGGAAGGAAGGAAGGAAGGAAGGAAGGAAGGAAGGAAGGAAGGAAGGAAGGCAGGCAGGAAAGAAGGAAGGAAGGAAGGAAGGAAGGAAGGAAGGAAGGAAGGAAGGCAGGAAGGAAGGAAGGAAGGAAGGAAGGAAGGAAGGAAGGAAGGAAGGCAGGAAGGAGATTACAATGATAGTGATGGAGGGTCTGAGGGAAGTCCTACCCTAGCACTTGGCCACCACAGGTGCCTCCAACACGAGTGATGTCAACCTGGCCATGCCCAACCTGGCCAAGCCTACCCCAGCCACACCCAACCTCCCCCCCGCCCCCCGAGGTCAAACACAAGCCTGATGTGGCCCTCAATGAAATGGAGTTGGACACCCCTGTCCTATGATATACAGGATCACGCTTCAAACCATGACACTACAAGCTTAAGGGTTCCCATGTGTATTCTGCGAAGATAAGAGTCTTCCCATTGGTTTCTATCCTATGCTTGCTTTCGAGAATCATCTCTTTTCAGAGCTGACCATCAACAACCCAGCACGTAACCTTTCAATCAAAGCAAGTTAAACTCTTGAATGTGTTTATCCTAGATCAGTGTTTCTCAACCTTGGCAACTTGAAGATGTCTGGACTTCAACTCCCAGAATTTCCCAGCCAGCGAATGCTGGCTGGGGAATTCTGGGAGTTGAAGTCCAGACATCTTCAAGTTGCCAAGGTTGAGAAACACTGTCCTAGATAAAGGTAAAGGTTCTCCTTGCACATATCTGCTAGTCATTTCTGGCTCTAGGGGGCAGTGCTTATCCCCATTTCAAAGCCGAAGAGCCAACGCTGCCCGTCGTGTGACTGGCATGAATAAACGCCGAGGGTGCACAGAAGGCTGTTACCTTCCCACCAAAGGTGGTCCCTATTTTTCCACTTGCATTTTTACATGCTTTCAAACTGCTAGGTTGGCAGAAGCTGGGACAAGTCACGGGAGCTCACTCCGTTACGCAGCACTAGGGATTCGAACCATCGAACCGCTGACCTTCCTGATCGACAGGTTCAGTGTCGAAGCCACTGAGCTACCGCTCGTCTCTTGTGTTTGTCCTAGAAGTGACAAAATAATTGTGTATGATTCTCTGCGAAGCCATGCTATTGGTAGATGTAATAAGAAAGAAGCTTGAATGGTTCTTATATAATGTCATTAGGGGTGTGTGTGTGTGTTTGTTTGTTTGTGTGTGTTTGTGTGTGTGTGTTTTCAATGAGTTTTATTCTTTTAAAGGGGAAGTTATTCCCCTTTAAAAGAATAAAACTCATTGAAAATAGTCATTCCCCTTTCTGGGCATTATTTGTGAGATTGGTGGAAACAGTCTGTCGTTTTTCATTTCACTGATCAAAGAAAAATAGTTCCTCACAAATATTTTTTTTAAAAAAAATAATTGCCAATATTTGATGTTTCTTTGTCTTATAATAGCTGTTTGATGTACTGCTTTAATTAAAGTGTTGAATTATCACATGGATTTTATATGTGGGGAAATAATTAGCTTTTTGTTCTCCACCAACACTTTACGGAAATGATTTTGTGATCCTTTATAATAAATAATAATAATTTTAAAGAAGTTTCAGAGGAAATTTTATGCTACAGGAAAAAAATGGGGAGGGGAGGAAGCGGTAAAAAAAATTAGATTTGGGATACGTAGAATGACTGATGAGACCTGTTCCTCTTCTTGGAGAAATACAGGTAGCCCTCGACTTACAACCACAATTGAGCCCTAAATTTATGTTGCTAAGTGAGACATTTCTTAAATGAGTTCTCCCCCATTTTACGATTTCTCTTTCCACATTCGTTAGGTGAATCACTGCTGTCGCTCAATTAGTAGCAATAGCAAAGGCACTTAGACTTATATACCGCTTCACAGTGCTTTTACAGCCCTCTCTAAGCGGTTTACAGAGTCAGCCTCTTGCCACCAACAATCTGGGTCCTCATTTTACCCACCTCGGAAGGATGGAAGGTTGAGTCAACCTTGAGTTGGGTGAGATTCAAATTGCCAAATTGCTGGCAGCCGGCAGTCAGCAGAAGTAGCCTGCAGTACTGCACCAAACCACTGCGCCACCACAGCTCAGTTACGTTAATCAGGCTTCCTCATTGACTTTGCTTGTCAGAAGATCGCAAAAGATGATCCCTTGACCCCAGGACACTGCAACCATCTGTTGTAAGTCGAGGACTCTCAGTAGATAGACAAACAAGGGGGAGCCCACCATTTTCTTATGTTTCCACAATGGATGAATGAATGAATGTAATAGATACACACGTACACATATATCCATTTATCCAGCCCTCTTACGGTTTCAAAATGAGTTTTATCTTTCAGGCCTTCAGCACAAAAGTCTCACGCAAGGCAGTGGGTTGCCTTGATGATCAACAGAGGGGTTAAATAGATGTATTTGATTCACTCAATTTGTTTTAAACCAATGAGTGAAAAAGAACCTTTGACAAAGCTGTCATCTTTAAAACACAGCGATATTTCATCCCCTCCGCTCTATTTAGAAAGCCTGGAACTGAAATGCTTCCAGCAAGCACTGTGTCTAATTTTTCAAAACTGTCATTTCCAGCAAATCTGCTTAGGCAAAAAATGTTATGCTGTTAGGAAATAGGGAGCGGAAGAACTATATTACAGAATACAATTTTTTTTTTTCGCCGTGTGCAGGTCAAAGTGCCATCCAAGCTTGCAAAATATCAGAATACATGGTATAATAAATTATACGGTGACAATGACAGATTGGTTCAAGTCCATAAATCCACTGCACCAATGATTAGCCCTCAAAAATATTAGTTGGCTTAGATCTAGCTGGTTTTTTTTCCCCCTCCTTCCCTGCACACGATAATCATATAATCAAGAGCCAAGGTGGCGCAGTGGTTAAATGCAGCACTGCAGGCTACTGCTAGATCAGCAGGTCAGCGGTTCAAATCTCACCGGCTCAGGGTTGACTCAGCCTTCCATCCTTCCGAGGTGGGTAAAATGAGGACCCAGATTGTTGGGGGCAATATGCTGACTCTCTGTAAACCGCTTAGAGAGGCCTGAAAGGCCTATGAAGCAGTATATAAGTCTACTGCTATTGCTATTGCTATAATCAAAGTGTTATTTCCAGGAGAAATCGTAGAACCCAATAAAACCGCATCTTATTGAAAAAGATACAAGAGGTGACCAATTGTTCTAATCCGATCTACTAATAAACCTCTGAGCCACACTTCCCAGCTCTGAGCAGGTTGGTGCGGATTAATTTTCTGGTGATACCTGTCCAACTCTTTTCCCTAAACAACTTCAAAATTCAACACAAGGAAAATATTTCCCCCTAAAAGGAGGGCAGAAATACATCCCTCCACCTTTGTCAATGGGCCATTAAGGCCTGAGCCAGTCTATTCTACATGGTTCCACCACAAATGCGCGTACGACAAAAGCGCGTGTGACTAAACCGCGGTGACAAAACCGCGCCATCAAAACCGCGGAGACGAATGAGCGCTGAAGTGCGCCGACAACAGTGCGCCGACAGAAGCGCGCTGTAACATAACCCTAAACCTAACCCTAAACCTAAACCTAACCCTAAACCTAACCCTAAACCTAACCCTAAACCTAACCCTAAACCTAACCCTAAACCTAACCCTAAACCTAACCCTAAACCTAACCCTAAACCTAACCCTAAACCTTACCTTAACTTAAATCGTGCTTCTGTCAGCGCGCTGTTGTCGGCGCGCTTTTGACATCGCGGTTTTAGTGCCGCGGTTTTGTCAGCGCGCTTTTGACGTTCGCAGTTATGTCGTGCCACGATTCTACATAAGAAAGATCTACCTCCTTCAGGCAGAGACATAATAGGAATCCCAAAGCCCTTTCAATAGCAATAGCAGTTAGACTTATATACCGCTTCATGGGGCTTTCAGCCCTCTCTAAGCGGTTTACAGAGTCAGCATATCGCCCCCACAGTCTGGGTCCTCATTTTACCCACCTCGGAAGGATGGAAGGCTGAGTCAACCTTGAGCCGGTGAGATTTGAACCGCCGAACTTCAGATAACAGTCAGCTGAAGTGGCTGCAGTACAGCACTTTAACCACTGCGCCACCTTGGCTCTTGCTCTTTCATTACAACATCACCCAGCAACAGCTCAACCAAGCTTGGGGCTCAAAAGACAACCTACAGAGTTGACCCTGCATGGCCCCATGGGAGTCTGAAAGCGATAACCAATCAGAATACAAGCTCGAATTCAAAAGCTCAGAGAGGGCATAAAACCCAGGCACTCTCAGCCTCTCTCCCCTTTTTCTTCAAGGTCTTCAAGGCATGTGATCCTCCCTTTTCCGTTCAGGAGCTCAAACCATGTGGTCCTGTCCACCATTAAAACCATCTTTCCAAGCAGCCTCCATGTTTCCAGTGTCTTTCTCTGCACTTGGAACTGAACCCAGAAGGACATTTCTTCCAACAGCCTTTTGCCCACAACAATCTCATTTTACCGACCTCGGAAGGATGGAAGGCTGAGTCAACCTTGAACCGCTCAGAATCGAACTCCTGGAGTGAGCAGTGGAGTTAGCCCTGGAGTACTGTATTCTAACCACTGCACTACCACGGCACTTAAGAGTTAGGGTCAGCAGGGAAAACAATAAGCAGTCATTGCAACTGGTTATGTGTAGGCTCAGTTGAATATTCTCAAACTGGATACCTACGGAAACATCCCCTCCTCGAACTGCCAGGGGTTTGGCTGAGAATTCTGAAAACTAAAATCCTCACCTAGGGAGGGCACCCACCTGCCCCCGGCTTCAAAACGTCCTATGTAGCTTCATTTTCGACACCCTGCACATGGGTGCACGCTGTACACGCGAGCAAAATGCATGCGTGGAAGACCGCACAGTTGTGCAGAAGGCGCGTGCACACACATATTTGCAAACCGGTGGTAAACTTATGTGAATCCCACCACTGCATGTGGGTAGGGCCCACAATTCTTCTAAGCTGTGGGATTCGCTCGGGGCAGAGGTGAGAGGATCATCCCTGAATCTTACCTAAACTGGCATTAGTTTAATTATAACTAGGACAAGTGGTAATTGAAGATGTTGACATAATGAAACTAAATAATGTACCACTTGTGTCTCGGGTCAGCGTGAAGCTAGCTTGATAGTTAAAGCAGAGCCGTCTTCCACACTGTATGCTTCAGATCTCTTTATTAATATTTAAAAACAGTCAAGCTCTAGGATTCCCAATAACCATCTTTCACCTCTGTCTTCCAGGGGAAGGCACTTGTAACCATATATGCATTCATTATACTAATTAATTAAAAACAGACGTGAAAAAGAGTACTCTCCCTGGAATTATTTTGCATTTTCCGTGAGCAATTTTTATAATGAGCTTTCTAATCTTCCATTTTTTAAATAAAAAAAACAAAAAAAACGAAAACAAAAACACCAAGTCTGCAACGTTGAGTTTGCATTTTTTTTATATATTCAATGGTTCTTTTTTTAAAAAAAATTTTTAAATCACCCGACAGCATGACATGAATACAAATTGTCAGACCAGAAAAGTATTATGCGGTATAATAGGTAATATCATACAATGCGCTCCTGAGCCTATATGCATTTTCATAAATCATTCTTAAAATACATTTGCAAAGGTCTTTCTGCAAATCTCCCATTCTACGCTTTTTCGCTTTACACCTGGATTTAATGGATTCCATTAAACATATTGTGTTTCCATATTCTGATGCCAGCAGATATAAGCAAGGAAATATTAGATTTGTTTCTCTACAACACTTCCTAAATTGAGTAGATTCCTGTTAGAATGTTCAGGAGAAAATGAATAAATAAAAGAGCGGGTTTGCTTGCCCAGCAAATTCAATTCACCCTATTGAAAAGGGGATTTAACTGTTATATATTTATAACCCATCTTTTCTTTAAGAGGGATGGGACTAGTAAGCGCATAACCCTTAAAATCAGCAAGAACACACTGTGTGTATGGCCACATAGAACATTTCTCTAAAACTCAGTTGTCCCTTTCAGGCTTTCCTAAAGGTTAAGACAGAGGTGGGTTCCGGGAGAGACTACTGCCAGTTCGCTCAGGGGCAGGCCGTGGTGGCATGCACAGTACACTTAAAATTGGTCTGCACATGCGCAGAAACAAAAAAACGAGATGGCGGCACCTACGGCGCTTCCAGAAGAACCAGTTCAGGGGCGTGGCAGGCCTGGTTCCAGCAAGACAGGCCGCCAAATAGTGGTGGAATTCAGCCAGTTCGCACCTATTCAGAAGAACCGGTTGGTAACTTTCTAAGCACTTCAGAGAACCGGTTGTTGAAAGAAAACCCTTTTTGTTTTTCCCCACTTTACAGGGCTAATCCTGTAAGGAAAGCAGGAAGGAAGGAACATTCTGGTGTTGTTTCTAGCCTAATCTTTATGGCCCTGCTTACAGAAACTGCCTCTCTGGTTAACCCTCATTACATTGTAACAGCTAAGCTGAAGCGCCCATTGACCTGAGTGATGTTGAGTTGGCCACACCCACCCAGTCACATGACCACCAAGCCCCACCTGCCCTACTGGTCATTTGGGCAGAGAACTAGTTGTTAAATTATTTGAATCCCACCACTGCCACCAAACTACTACCAGTTTGGCTGAACTGGTCCAATCCGATAGGAACCCACCACTGGATTAAGCCCTTAAAGGGAAAGAAAAAAGAGAAGAAGGAAGGAAGGAAGGAAGGAAGGAAGGAAGGAAGGAAGGAAGGAAAGGGAGGAAGGAAGGAAGAGAAGGAAGAGAAGGAGGGAGGAGACGGAGGGAGGACGGGAGGATGGAAGGAAAGAAAGAGGGAGGGAGGGAGGGAAGGAGGAAGGAAAGGAAGGAAGGAAGGAAGAGAGGAGGGAGGGAGGTAAGATAGAAGGGAGGAAGTGAGGAAGGAAAGAAAGAGGGAGGGAGGAAGGAAGGAAGGAAATAAAGAAAGAAAGGAAGGAAGGAAGGAAGGAAGAAGAAAGAGGGGGAGGGAGGGAGGGAAGAAGGATGGAATGAAGGATAGAAGGTAGGAAAGAAAGAGGGAGGGAGGGTGGGAAGGAGAAAGAAAGAAAAGAAGGAAGGAAGGAAACAGAAGATCCAAATAAGAACAATTCAACAAATAACAATATAATAGCAAATTAGGCTTGGAGTCAAATCATTCTCTCTACAGCCTAACTCTGAATCTCTTATTCTTACATGTGCAACATTTAATGGCTCCCAAATCATGCCGAAATACACGTCATTAATTTCCTGAATGTCGTTCAACGCACATGGTTTGGGTTATTGGGCCTTCCCCCAAGACAGGTCAGTATTTCCTATGACGTACTTATCTAAACCTCCAGTGCCTGATCAGACGTCGTTCGTCTCTGATCTAAAACTCAGGAGGCCCGAGACCTTCCCCCGCCCGTCCCAATTAGATGCTCACAGCGTTTTTAATTAACATTCTGTTCCACTTAATACTTCAACCCGAAGTTGTACAGGTAATACTCAACGTATAACACTTCGCTTAATGACCATTTGACGTTACAACGGCATGGGGGGGGGAAGTGAGTTATGACCATTTTTCAAACTTATGACCGTTTCAGCATCCCCATGGTCATGTGATTTACATTTGGATACTTGCCAACTGGTTCATATTCATGACGGTCTGGGGACATGTGAAAAGTGAGCTACTTTGACGACTGAACACCATCAAAGCTGACACCAGCAAAATTAGAAGAGATCTAACCTGGAGATCTGGAGAGCTGGAGAGACCTGGCCCATAGGATCATCAAGAGTTGGGCTCAACAAAATGGATCACATGATCCTCATCATCAACATGTTTGAGATACGTGTTTAAAAGGGACATTGATGGCGTGGTCATAGTCATTGGATCGATGTATCAACCAACATCTCTATGCTCATATCTTTATGACTTCTACTGGTTAAAATTATTTGATTCGATAACTGTATTACAGACCAAATGTTGTAGGGTTTGGTGATAGATTAGCAATAGCAATAGCAATAGCAGTAGACTTATATACCGCTTCATAGGCCTTTCAGGCCTCTCTAAGCGGTTTACAGAGAGTCAGCATATTGCCCCCAACAATCTGGGTCCTCATTTTACCCACCTCGGAAGGATGGAAGGCTGAGTCAACCCTGAGCCGGTGAGATTTGAACCGCTGAACTGCTGATCTAGCAGTAGCCTGCAGTGCTGCATTTAACCACTACGCCACCTTGGCTCTTTTTAGCCCAGTAATCATGCATAGATAGTATGCCCTATTGCCGTGATGGTGAACCTATGCCATGCGTGCCACAGGTGGCACACAGAGTCATCTTTACCCTAGCAGCGGTGGCTGTTCCATCCCAAGGACCAGCCCATAGATTTCCACTGCTCTCCTCTCCTCTGCCTTCTGCACATCAGGCTCTGGATTCAGCTGCTCATGTTCTTCCTTATTAGCTGCCTATAGACCTGTTGACTCTCCATCTGAGGGCTGATGGACGGCCCAGGCTCTGTCTCTGTCTCTCTGTCTCTCTGTCTCTGTCTCTCTGTGTCTCTCTGTCTCTGTGTCTCTCTGTCTCTGTCTCTCTCTGTCTCTCTCTCTCTGTGTCTTTCTGTCTCCGTCTCTCTCTGTCTCTCTGTGTCTTTCTCTCTGTGTCTCTCTGTCTGTCTCTGTCTCTCTCTCTCTCTCTCTCTCTGCCAGCTCTATTCCCTCTTCCCCCTCGGAGCTCTCAGGTTGCCTGACTCCCACGCCTCCTTCTCCTCTGATTCGGCTGCTGGAAGGGCCAGGGTTCAGCAGGTCACAACACCCACTGTTTGCAGTATCTAATTTCACTGTGTGGTTTTTCTATTCCTGGGGTGGGGGGATAACAGTTTTCAATCTGTCCCTCCAAATACAGGAGCAAAGACAGCAAATGTTAGCAACGTGGCGAGGACGAGTAAATCCCTCCGAATGCCATATTTTTCCACCGTCTCTAAATGTCCTCTAGGGGTACAGCAGTTTCATTTAACAGCTTCCATTGATTTGCAGATATTCTATTATAATAAAAGAAAGTGAGACAGTGAGGAAGGCTTAGGCGATCAATTTGAATAAAAGTAAAAGTGGTCGATATAAATAGTCCTCTCACCAGCTCCCCCAGCAAGGCAGAAAGAAATAAATAACTTTTGATAATGAGTAAGAGTTGAGAAAATAAGGAGCTATTGAAAACAGTTTTCCCCGAAGAAACAAAGGAGAGCATCGTTGTTTTGCACAAAACATATCTACCATTATCCCTGCGGATAATCTATTAGAATCTCTATTATACTTAGGATTCAGAAATATGCCCTGTTTTGGCCTGAGGTTTTACAACCACTGCTATCCTGAATAACAATAAAAATGAAGTTGACAGACGATATGGAAGAATTAGAGACATTCCTGCAAACTGTTGGCTATTTCTAGTTTAAAAACAACAACAACATCATTTCAAAGTAAGATCGGGGTTTAAAGGGTATATTTGGGTCCGCGTTTTGGCAAAGTTGCCCCGAAGTGATTTTCCAGGAACTTCTGATTTTTTTTTCAACTTTCCAGTCTAAATCAGGAGTCTCCCATTTGATTTGATTTGATTTGATTATATTTATATGTCGCCCTTTTCCCCCGAAGAGGACTCAGGGTGGCTCACAATTCAAATCGGGGAAGGGGGGTACAGACAAAAAAATAAAAGACGAAACATAACAATACACAATTTAAAAACACACAACAGTCATACCATTCGAGACGGGGGCAACAGCTCTTTAGCCCCAGGCCTGTCAGAACAGCCAGGTTTTAAGGGCTTTGTGGAAGGCCTGGAGGGTGGTGAGGGTTCGAATCTCCACGGGGAGTTCGTTCCAGAGGGTCCGAGCAGCCACAGAGAAGGCTCTCCTCCGGGTAGTCACCAGTCGGCACTGGGCGGCGGATGGAATTCGGAGGAGGCCTAATCTGTGGGATCTAATCGGTCTAGTGGAGGTGATTGGCAGCAGGCGGTCTCTCAAGATCAGATCTGTGGACTAGCAATGGGCCATGTCATGTCAACAACTGGGCCAGTGGTGGGATTCAAATAATTTAACAACTGGTTCTCTTCCCTAATGACCAGCTGGGTAGGCAGGGCTCGGTGGTCATGTGACTGGGTGGGCGTGGCCAACTCAACCTCACTCAGGTTGATGGGCGCTTCGCCTTAGCTGTTACAATGTAATGAGGGCTAACCGGAGAGGCAGTTTCTGTAAGCAGGGCAATAAAGATGAGGCTAGAAACAACACCAGAATGTTTCCTTCCTGCCTTCCTTACAGGATTAGCCCTGTAAAGTGGGAAGAAACAAAAGGAGATTTCTTCCAACAACCGGTTCTCCAAACTGCCCAGAAAGTTACCAACCAGTTCTCCCAGATAGGTGCGAACTGGCTGAATCCCACCACTGAACTGGGTCACACAAACTGGGCCACACAAACAAGCAAAGTCCCACAAACAACTGGGCAACAGAAACAACGAAAGTGGGATACAGGCAGCATGCAAAACCATGCCCCTTTCCTGTCCATGAAAAAACCCCACCCCATGGAACTGGACCCTGGTGCCCCAAAGGTTGGGGGACACTAGTCTAAATAACACTCCTGGTTTTGTCTGATTCCTCCCCATCCATTCCTGATTAAGAAAGTAGTACAAGTGGTGTCTTCATGAATGGTTTCACTTTCAGCTATTAAAGGTAAAGGTTTCCCTCACACATATGCGCTAGTCATTCCTGACTCTAGGGGGTGGTGCTCATCTCCATTTCAAAGCCGAAGAGCCAGCGCTGCCCGAAGACGTCTTCGTGGTCATGTGGCCGGCTGTTATCTTCCCACCAAAGGTGGTTCCTATTTTTCTATTTGCATCTTTACAAGCTTTCGGACTGCTAGGTTAGCAGAAGCTGGGACAAGTAATGGGATACGCAGGGCTAGGGATTTGAACCGCTGAACTGCTGACCTTTCTGATTGACAAGCTCAGCGTCTTAGCCACTGAGCGTCAACGCGTCAAACTCAATTTCATTGAGGGCTGCATCAGGGTTGTGGTTGATCTTGGTGGGCTGGGTGGGCATGGCCGACTGGGTGGGTGTGGCCAGCTTGACATCAATTACTGGGCGTGGCTGACCAGATGGGCATGGTCAGCTTGACGCCACTCCCCAAACTGCTTTCCTCTTTGCATTAGGTAGACCGGGCTGAAGTAACATGGGCTGGTCCCTTACATTTTTCAGGATGGCCGCGGGGGCTGGATCTGACCACATCACGGGCCGCATCCGGCCTGCGGGACTTGTGCTTGAGAGCCCTGATATATTTTCTGCTCTTTAAGCATTGCCCAGATCCAGTATTGAGATACTTATAGGAATTTAAAAGGGGCAAAGTAATATCAGCATGGTGCCACTGGATGGACACCTTTGCAGATGCTCATGCAGTCCTCGATTTACGGCCACCATGGATTGAGCCCAAAATTGTGGGTGCTGAGCAAGATATTTGTTAAGTGAATTTTGTCCCATTTTACGATCTTTCTTGCCACGGCTGTTAAGCGAACCTGGCTTGACTCTGTGTGTCAACGAGGTGATCATATGACCGTCATAAATAGGAACCAATTGCCAAGGATTTGAATTTTGTCCATCTGACTATGGGGATGGTGCAATGGTTATGTGAAAAACGGCGATACATCCCTTTTTTCATCCCCCATTGTAACTTTGAAAGGTCGATTTAAAAAATGAAATATTTTAGGAAATATTAAAAGGGCAGAATATTAAAAGAGCAGAATAAAGGGCAGGGAGGCAGAAACTCTCTCTCTCACACAGCTTTGTTAATGGGCCATTAAGGTCTGGGTCAGTTTATTCTTCATAACAAAGACCTACCTCCTTCAGGCAGAGCCATAATCTCAAAGCCCTTTTATTACATCATCACCCAGTAAGAGTCAACCAAGCTTGGGACTCAGGACAGCTTACAGAATTGCCCCTGAATCGCCCAATGGAAGTCTGACAACCAATCAGAATACAAGCTCAAATTCAAAGCCCAACAGAGGATATAAACATCTCTCTCTCTCTCTCTCTCTCTCTCCCCCCCATGTGCTTTTTTTCCCAGGACCTCAAAACCATGTGGTCCTGTCCACCATTAAAACCATCTTTGCAAACAGCCACCATTGTTTCCAGTGTCTTTTTCCCCACTTGGAGCTGAATCCAGATGGAAATTTCTTCCAACAGGGCAAAGTAACACGAGCAGAAACGGGGGTGAACTTTCTATGGCAAGATATGAGAGGGGGAAAATAAAAACAAGCTCACTTTAACCCTTTGTTGCTATTATTATTACTATTATTTTGGCATCTGAAAGACTAAAAGAAGCTTGAAAGGAGATGTCTATGGGCCTGCCACTTTGGTAGTTAATGCTCCATCTGTTGAAGCATGAAAAGAAGTCGCTGCATGGCATGAAAGGCGATAAATTTATTGGATGCTGAGGGCATGATTGCTCTTCCTTCTCCAATAAGATTCACGCTACTGAAGATGTCCTAAAGGTAGGCATGAATCTTCGCTCCTCCATCTGTTATTTTATACACGGTGTTCCTATAGATCTGAACTGCATCAGAAATAAAAACAACTTTCCATCTGTCCCAGGTTTCTATGTCGCCCGCCCCCTTAAAATTTGCTGTGTACATTTTTAAAAAATTAATTTGGGCTCAGATATGCAACAATACAGACATACATCAAACTCAAGGAGACAGGTCTCTGCAACAGATAAGCTTCTAATAACAACTGGGGTGAAAAGTAACCAAGGTTAGGGGCTAAAATCTCACTGCATGTCAAGTCTTGGTTTGACTTCAGTAAGGATCCTGTTTGAATACCGCCAACGGTATCTATTGTATCACTTGCTTTCTCCTCTTGTAGCTACTGCATTTTGGGGAGTATAAAACGCACCAGAGTATAAGATGCACCAAGATTTTGAAGAGGCAATTTTTTTAAAAAAAAAGGTTTTGCACTCTGCAGACCTCCCCAAAACAGCCTGTTTTTCATGAAAACTTACCCCTTTTTTGTTCAAAAAAGGGGCATGCCTAGCCTTTAGGAGGCTTGTAGAGTGCTCCTGGGGGCTGGGGGGGGGAATGAGCAAAAACCGACCCGCTTTTTGCTCATTTTTGCCCTCCCCAGCCCCCAGGAACACTCTGGAAGCCTCCTAAAGGCTATGCATGGCCATTTTTGCAAAGGGGGTGGGGTTTCAGGAGGCCAAAAATGCTGTATTCAGTGTATAAGACGCACCCATGTTTTCACCCTCTTTTCTGAGGAAAAAAAGGTGCGTCTTATACTCCCAAAAATACAGTAATCAAAGTTTTATTATTTTTTGTCATGTGGATCAGAGATTCCATCATTAAAGACAGTGGAGCGATCCTGCCAGTTTGACAACTGGTTCGGTGATCGTGTGCTTCGCTCAGTCTGACTCACGCTCCGTGCGCATGTGCAGTTTTAGCAAAAGTTATCTTTCATGTTACTTCTGGGGAGTAACACAGCTGAGGTGAGGCAGTCTGTTCTGCCCAGCGAATCAGCTGAGAGGATATAGGCAAGTGAAGTGCAGCGATGGGCGGGAGGGCAGGCCCACTTGATTGTCAGAGCTACCAGTTCTCCCAAACCAGCTGAATCCCAATCCTGACTAAAGACAATATGGATTGCCTTTAAGCGGATAATATATTTTAAGTTCCAGAGATCGCAATGTCTCCCTCTTCTTTTATAGCTACACCTGGAACTCGTATTTTTAGGATAGTTCGCATAAAAATGCTGTATTCAGTGTATAAGACGCACCCAGATTTTCACCCTCTTTTTTGAGAGAAAAAGAGGGTGAAAAAGGTGTGTCTTATACGCCGAAAAATAATCTGAACTCTAATTGCATCCTATCTAGTGCTCCAATTATAAATTTAATCACAGAGTAAAAACTTCCAAATGAAATGGATGGAGTATCCCATGTGTAGCTGAGTCTATCATAAAACTCCTTGTACCTAGCATCTAGAGGTCATTTGATGATTTTTTGCAAATTAAGCCGGGATGAACCTGATTAGTATCTAGAGAGAAAGCCACCAAAAGAAGGTCATGAAGAAATCAACAGCAAATAACTTTGGTTATTATTGGCAAGAAATCTACACGGTCATTTCTATAAACTCCCAAAGAATCAAATTCCAAAAGAGTACTTCTGGTCTTTTTAACATACTGTATCAAGGAGTAGAAAAAAGCAGAAAAAAGCAAAGGCAAAAGAAAAAAATCCAGAGATATCACCCTCCCAACAAAAGTACATATAGTCAAGGCTGGTTTTCCCAGTTGCAATGGATGGTTTTCCCAGTTGCAATGGATGGCTGTGAAGGTTGGAGCATAAGGAATGCTGAGCGCCAAAGAATGGAGGCCTTTGAACTCTGGTGCTGGAGAAGACTCCGGCAAGTCCCTTGGACTGCAAGGCCATCCAACCGATCAGTCCTAGAGGAGATACACCCTGACTGCTCTTTAGAAGGCCAGATCCTGAAGAGGAAACTCAAAGACTTTGGCCACCTAATGAGAAGGAAGGACTCACTGGAGAAGAGCCTCATGTTGGGGAAGATGGAGAGCAAAAGAAGAAAGAGACAATGGAGAATGAGGTGGCTGGATGGAGTCACCAAAGCAGTCGGTGTGAGCTTAAATGGATTCCAGAGGATGGTAGAGGACAAGATAACCTGGAGGAACGTAGTCCATGGGGTTTCAATGGGTCGTACATGACTTCACAACTAACAACAACAACATCAAGGGGTAAGCACTTCTAAAGTCAACAGATTTCACTTTTCGTAGCCTATAAAACAAGCTTTCACAAGCATTTCAGCTGCCTTTGTTTAGAAAAGGAATCCCACACAAATACACACCAAACACACAAAAAAAAAACATTACCATTTGCCTAATAATACGAAGCAGGAACCCCATTCAAGGACAGGAAATTGGTATTCGGCCTCTGCTCCAATTATTATTTTTTTAAAAAAATAAAGCAAAATTAATTATCATTTAGATTAGCTTGTCTCAAAGAACAGCAACATTTCAATGCCTCGTCATTATTTCCTTTCGTCTGCCAGGAAAATGAATCGAGCTCCTTTACTGCGGAATTGTATAATCACACCGACTATAAAAAGCAAGAGAAAGAAACCATTGGCTTTGTACCGCTGCACCAGGAGAGCGACTTGGAAATGCATCAACTGATTAGCATAGCAGTATGAATAAAGATTGTTCCTTTTTAAAAAAATAATAATAATAATATAGCATCTTCTAGAGAGCATCATTGGCAAACACGGCAGGCTTCGTTCACCCGACTCTCTGCCAGGACAGAAACTGTTATAACTAAGGCAGGGATGGCAAACCTTTTCGGCATTGAGTGCCAAAAAGGGAGGGTGCATGCATGCACATAACCCCCCCTCCAAATGCAATGTGAGTGCGCCCACACACGCGCCCCTCCCCCCCACATGCACGGCAGAGATCTAAAGACCACTGGCTGGTGAGAGGCACATGCACATGCGCAGTGGAGCTGGGCTGGGGCAACGGCTGGTGTGCCCGCAGAGTGGGCTCTGCATGCCACCTGTGGCACAAGTGCCACAGGTTTGCCATCATGGGTATAAGACAATGTCAGCTCTTTTTTGTTCCCTAAGATCAGTTTTCAAAAAGTACTCTTGGGACAGCTGCTAAGCCTGTCACATATCACACACCATGTCCCAAAAATGTTTTTTACCCTGCAGGTATTCTATGACAGGTGACTGACAGCTCTCATCAGATGAATCAAGGATGGCAGTACCTTAAAAGGCAGGAAATATGAGCAGTCTATAGTACTCATGTAGTACTCATTACCAGCAACATACTGATTTGCTAGGGATTTACTCCATGAAAATCGACTGTTAGGGAAAACATTGCCTCTGCCTTTATCTCTGACTACCAGGAGATTCTGGATGTTGGGCCAGTGAGACCACACAGATATTAAAAGGCACAATTATGCATTTGCGTCTTGCTAAATGTCATAAGTTCCACCTCAGTCGCTCTTCTCCATTGCTCTTTTCCATAAATTAATATCTCTCTCTTCTGCTCGCAGAAATTGCTTCCCTGAATGCACTTTTAATACTACAGCCCAAAGAGCTTTAAATCAACAAGGGTGCCCTTAGATTACCTTGGTGAGCAGTTAAATCTTCTTGAGCTCTTATAAGATTCCATGGACTGAGTTACCCTTCCCTTGGAAAACTTTTTTTTAAAGATAAGGTAACCTTTATTGTCATTTTTTTAAACTGTGAGCACACTGGTCAATATTAAAAATGAAATTCAAAATAAATTATATTACCTGCTCTCAAAAGAAAGTATATATCTACCCATATCCATACATAACACGCATATACACATTCTATATACATACATCATACACACACACATTAGATAGATGATAGATAGATAGATAGATAGATAGATAGGTAGGTAGGTAGGTAGGTAGGTAGGTAGGTAGGTAGGTAGGTAGGTAGATAGATAGATAGATAGATAGATAGATAGATAGATAGATAGATAGATAGATAGATAGATAGATAGATAGATAGATAGATAGATACAGA